>NC_090648.1:39361184-39505487 GCF_040937935.1 Hyperolius riggenbachi
ATTTTCTGATGGATAGAACTGTAACGATCGGTGTGACACAGAGATGATCTGATAATCGGTGATCTGCAGTATCACCGAGAATACAGATATATAGCCGACTATTGATGAGCTGCAGTATCACTGATAATCAGATATATCTCTAACCTCTGGACACCTGAGTAATATGAGTGTTTGGTGCAACAGTAATACTTTGAGGAGAGCACCCGTATAGAGGGTGCAAGGCAGCAAGAGATACTGCCCAAAGAACAGGCTCCCTCCAATGGCCTGAGGTTCCCCAAGAGGAGAAGTCAGGCTGAGAGTGGGAGTGACACCAATGGTGGAGTGTCACTGACAGATCTGTGAACTATCTCTAAACAGAGGAGATAGTTCTCGAGGTCGTACAAGCCAGGTCGGCAACCGACAGACAGATCAGATACAGAGACAAGAGACTGATACGGAATCCTAAGGCAAGCAAGGTTTGGCAATGGAGAATCAGATATAGTAAAGTACAAAATCAGAGATTAGAAGAGTGGTCAGGAAAGCAGAAGGTCATAACAAATAATCAAACAATGCCTAGTCTTAGGTGTGAGCTCCTTGATCATCAACACCCCGGAACTAGTCTGAATATGACAAGATGGTAACGCTAATTCCTAGTCTTGGGTGTGAGTTCCGTAGTCATCAACACCCTGGAACTAGTCTGAAAGATAACACAGATAATATACAGTATTCCTAGTCTGAGGTGTGAGGTCCGTGATCATCAACACCCTGGAACTGGTCTAGAGCATACCACAGATGAAATACAGTATTCCTAATCTGAGGTGTGAGGTCCGTGATCATCAACACCTAGGAAATGGCCTAAAGAATAACACAGATTCTGACAAAAGGTCTGAGTGCTACCACGTAGTGATCGCAACGACAGACACCAGAGAAATGACCAGCACCCAGTATATATACACTAGCGCTCTCCAGCGCCTCCCCTAAGTGCTGGACCAATGAGAACTGATGCAATTGTCAGCTGACCGGCTTGGTCAGCTGACTCCCTTCTGGCTGTCATAAAAGCTCTGCCTCTCAGCGCGCGCGCGCGTCCTTCTGAACCTGTGTGGACTATCAGTCCCAGCCACACCAGACATGTGTTGTAACCCATCGGCTGTGCTGGACGCGGAACCAGCCACACCACTATCAGAGCATGTGGCGGTTTCTCCGCGTTCAGCCATACCGTCAGATGTAGGCCTATGCGCGCAACCAGCCGCGTTGGATGCGGAATCAGCCGCCTTGCTCTGAGCACCCGCGGCGGCTTTTCCGCGTTTTCTCACAAGAACTCAAGGGAAAATCGATCAGGTTGGCTATGTTGGAAATAATCGATCTGTCAGTAAATCTGCCAGAAAATCATTGTGTGTACCAGGCATAAGCAGCCATGAGGCTTAACCTTTTCAGGGTTCTCTGCAAATGTGAAACCACTTTTTTAAAGGATTACTATAAATAAATTTTGATACTTGCATATTATACTGCCACCAAATTTGACTGCCCTGTGTTTAAAAGATATAAATCTACATACTGTTGGAAGGCCAAGCAAGGCCAGGCCAAGGCAGAGGTGAGAGAGGCTCCAGCCTCAGGGCGCAGTGTAGGAGGGGGCGCACAACTCACTCAGCTATCATTCCTCTATTGTGTTTGAAGCAGAGAAAAATATGAAAATAGGATACATGGCAGTGACTGCAAGCCAGATAACTAGAGATTGGGGGGTTGGAAGCCCTGGGTGCCTCTTAGTCTAATAGCAATAAGTGTGTGACTGCTGGGGTGGGAGGGATGGAGGGTGTCTTAGCCTTGGGTGGCTCAGTGCCTCAGTCTTGGGTGCTTTTGGTGTCACAGCCTTGGGTGCTGGAGGACTTGTCCTGGCTCTGAGGCCAAGGATTTGGCTTTCATTTGCACTATGCCACACATCTGTGTGGTTTACAGTTCCTAAATTAGGGGGTGTTGAATGAGGGGTGTCCACTCCTTATATGATAAAGAAAAAATGCTAACCTTGGCCCATAAGGAGATGAGAACATGAAACTATGTTCTACATGGAGAAGGTTTATTGAATTTTGTTATAGTCCCTCAGAGATAGCAAAATTGATGGATCCTTTTAAGTACACCTCATAGTATTGTAAGGAACAGCTTGAAGGGACTCTTGGAAAATGGAAATTAACATGTCCACAGAAGGCATATTCCATGTGTGCACTGTGAGACTGTGTCTTTAGCGAGAGATATTTGAGTGCACTGATCCAAAAGAGAACAAAAGGTGTCTCTGTTTTGAAGTTTATGTGAGAGTAATATTGCTGATGGTTATGGGGGCAGGGCCGGATTTAAGCCAAGGCCCCCTAGGCCATGGCCTAGGGCACCACAGGAACAAGGGCACCAAAGCAGCAGGCTAAACTGGTTCAGCATTTGCAAGCTTGCAAATGCTGCAATTCAGGGAGATCAGGCGAGCTAGCCGCCTGTACAGCAGCCATCTTGCTCTCTGTACACGTTTGCAATGTGGCCGGCGGCTATGGACTTGGGCAGCATGGAGTCGGAAAGGAAGAGGAAGCTTCTACACTGGAGACGAGCTGGCTACTTATACTGAAAGGGGGAGTGGGAAAAGGAGGGATTAGAGAGTCATCTGGCTATCTATACTGGAGGGAAGGGGGGAGGGGTCATTTTGCTACCTATACTGAAGGGGGGGTGCGGCTGGTGACAGTGGCCTTGGGCGGTAAATAGTACAAATCCGGCCCTGTATGGGGGAGGAGGTGGTGGGTGGGGGAGGGGGAGAAAAACATTTAAACCAGAAAGGAGAATAAGTATCTTTACTCCAATTGTAATAATGAATGTCAGATATTGTGGATAACCTTGTTGTTGATATATGATGGTTATCTGTCAAAGATGATACTTGTTATATACTATGTATGTATTTGGCTGGGGTTGGCTGGGCCCACTTTTTCTAACCCAACACGCAATTACTAAATGACCAAGTTTGTTAGCTTTGCCGTCTTTGGTATCAATAATTTGCAATGAAATGAGACAAATCTGATTGGCTGTTTGTGGCCCCACGCCCTTTCCTGAATTTGAACCCCAGTCACCTAATGACCAACTGTACCAGGTTTGAGGCTTGTGCCATTAACAGTGCAAGAATGGCAGAAATGAAATATTCCCCCTGAAAAGCAATAGGTGAATTTTGACTCTTTCTGTCAATAATTCTGCACTTGGGATAGCCTGTGTCCCACAACTTCAGCAAACAGCCAATAGGTGCAGCTGCTGTTTTTATATATAAATAGAACAAGAAAAAAAAAAAGAAAGAAAATTAAAATTAAAGTAAACAACTGTACCGTATCTATTCAAATACAAGTCGACCTCGCTCATAAGTCGACCCCAATATTTTACCCTCTAAGGGCCCGTTTCCACTAGTGCGGAAACCGGGCAGAATACGCAGAGTTTCCCCACAGGCTAATCGCTCGGGGAAACTTTGCCATAGGAAGTAATGGCGCCGCCAGACGAATTGCTTGCCCTAGTGATTCGGCCGGCATTGCCCACAGTTTTCGCACGGGAGGCAGCGAATCCCATAGCCATGCATGGCACGGCTTCTGGGATTCGTCTGCGTTCCTGCAGACCCGGAAGTGCTGCCACGCATCTTGCAGCTGCACGCGGTGGCCAGTGGAAACTGGCCCTCAAGCTGGAATTTTTAATTGGCTCAAGTATAAGTCTACCCAGCAAAGGTAACAGCTGCACTTTGGGACCAGGAGGGGATAATGACTGTACTGTACAAGGCAGTTTCTACTTTCTAGGCTAAATTGCACCCAGGGTAAGGGCGTAAAATGTGCCCCCCCCCCCCCCCCACATGGGGATAGGTAAAGGTACCCACAGTATAGATTAGCCAGGTCTAGCTGCCCCAGTATAGGTAGCCAGCTATAGCCCCCCCCCCAGTATAGGTAGCCCATATAGTTGCCCCAGTATAGGTTAGATAAGTAGGCACCCCAGTATAGGTTAGATAGGTAGGTGCCTCCAATATAGGTAGCCAGTATAGTTGACCCATATAAGTTAGATAGGTAGGTGCCCCCAGTATAGGTTAGATAGATAGGTGCCTCCAGTATACGTTAGATAGGTAGGTGCCTCCAAAATAGGTAGCCAGCGATTCTGCCCCAGTATAGGTTAGATAGGTAGGTTCACCAGTATAGGTTAGCTAGTATAGTTGCCCCCGGTATAGGTTAGATAGGTAGGTGCCAGCAGTATAGGTTAGATAGGTAGGTGCCCACAGTATAAGCTAGATAGGTAGGTGCCCACAGTATAGGCTAGATAGGTAGGTGCACACAGTTTAGGTTAGATAGGTAGGTGCATGCAGTATAGGTTAAATAGGTAGGTGCCCCTCAGTATAGGTTAGATAGGTAGATGCCCCCAGTATAGGTTAGGTAGGTGCACACAGTATAGGTTAGATAGATAGATACCCCTCAGTATAGGTTAGATAGGTAGATGCCCCCAGTGTAGGTTAGATAGATAGGTACACGCAGTATAGATTAGATAGGTAGGTACCCCTCAGTATAGGTTAGATAGGTAGATTCCCCCAGTATAGGTTAGATAGGTAGGTGCACGCAGTATAGGTTAGATAGGTAGGTACCCCTCAGTATAGGTTAGATAGGTAGATTATCCTTTTATAGGTTAGATAGACAGGTGTCTCCAGCACGATCCCCGCATGCAGCCTCTATCTTCTTCCTGTCCCAGCATCCGTCACATTGGTAAGAGCTCCCGCTGTGATGACATGCGGTTACGTCATCACAGGGTGCGCTGTTACCATCACAGTGAGTCTCAGCCAATGAGATTTCACCCATTCACGTAAATGGAAAAAATGGAAAGGGCTGCCATTCGCACAGTAACACAGCCAGAGTTCTCAAACTTGGCTCAGTTGGCCACTTGATGACCGAGGTAAAAAATTTAGGGAAAGTGGGCTCAGCATAAAACAGCCAATCAAATTTCAGTAATTCCTTTTCAATGGGAGAATGTAAACTGCAGCCATTCTTATACTGATAATGGTAGTGTTTTCAAACTTGGCACACTTGGTCACTGGGTAACTGGGATTAATATTTAGGGAAGTGGGTGGAGCCTACAACAACCAATCAAAATTCTCCTATTGACTTTCTAGGGGATTTTTTAAACTGCTGTCATTCTTACACTGTTGATGGCAGAGGCTTAAAACCTGCTACAGTCGGTCATTGAGTGACTGGCCTTCAAATTCATTAAAGAGGGTGGAGCCACAAACATCCAGTTAGATTTATTTGCTAGATAAACTGCTTACATTTATAAATTTTTGATGCCAGGAACCTGAAAGCTCCCAAACTTGGTCATTGAGTGATTGTCTGTCAAGGTAACAAACAGTGGGCAGAGCCAAAAACAAACCTCATTGGAAACAAGTAAACTGCAGCCATTCTTGCACTGTCAATGGTAAGGTTCTCAAACTCTGTACAGCTGGTCACTGGGTGATTGGGATGAATGTTTAAAAAAGTGGGTGGAGCCTACAAAAGACAATCAAAATTCACCTATTGATTTTTAAGGGGAATTTTGAAATTGCTGCCATTCTTGCACTGCTAATGGCAGAGGCCTCAAACCTGGTACAGTTGGTCATTGGATGACTGGGGTTCAAATTCAAAAAAGTGGAGCCACAAACAGTCAATCAGATTTGTTTCATTTCAATTGGAAAATACAAATTATTGATGCCAAATTGCCAATGACCCCAAAGCTCATAAACCTGGACTGGTCATTGAGTGACTGTGTGTTAAAGAGGAACTTCAGCCTAAACAAACATACTGTCATTAAGTTACATTAGTTATATTAATTAAAATTATAATCTCTTACCCACCCTGTTTTAAAAGAACAGGAAAATGTTTGTGATTTCATGAGGGCAGCCATCTTTTTGATTGAAAGGAGGTGACAGGGAGCATGAGACACAGTTCCAACTGTCCTGTGTACTGATCACCCCTCCTAGTTGATAGGCAACGTGAATAACAACTTAGGAAATCCCATCATGCTTTGCACAGCATCAGGGTAAAAAAAGCCCGGGCAGTTTTTTTTATGGGTGGAGCTTAGCTAAAATGCAGCTAAAAATAATGCTTTCGTAAGGAAAACAAAGTTCTGATGCTGTGAAACTGTTAAAGAAACACCAAGCCTTTTTAGTGCTGCTGAGTAGATTTTTAGTCCGGAGGTTCACTTTAAGGTTAGAAAAAGATGGAGGAGGCAACAACAACCAAATACATACCCGGGCAACACCATGTCATCGGCTAGTAATTGATATAAAAACAGCATATTTTTTAATGCCAAGAAAAAAAATTATTAGTACAAATATAGTAAAAACAATTTGCATTCTGTTAAAGGACAATTAAAGTGTGGAGGCTGCCTTATGTCTGTCCTCTTAATCATTATCAGGTGTCTGGCAGCCCTGTTTATCTATTTGGCTGCAGAAGTATCTGCATAACACCAGAAAAAAAGCATGCAGCTAATCTTCTCAGATCTGACAATACTGTCAGAAACACCTGATATGCTGCATGCTTGTTCAGGGTCTGAAAGCATTCGAGGCAGAGGATCAGCAAGACAGCCAGGTTCCTTTCAGCCATTGCTTGAAAGGAAATACATATGGCAGCCTTTATATTCATTGTGCTTCAGTTGTCATTTAAATTAACTGGATTTAATAACAGGAGTTGTCTGATCTCCTATTTTTAGGAATGACAGTCTCTTCTGGACACAACTGTACGTATCAGGTGGCAACTCTTGCAGTGAAGTATGAAGGTTCTGTTACGATTCCCTGTTCATTCGCTACCTCTGAGGAACTGGAGGAAAATACCAAGCTACAATTCCACTGGTCGGAGACAACTAGAGGAGACTGTTCATCTTCCAAAAAGAAAATTTCTGCTAAAAATATTTTTGAAAAGTATAAGAAGCGTTTTGACAGACAGAAGGATCCCAATCAGAAAAGGACAGAAAATCTCATAATTACAAAACTCAGAAGAGAAGATGGACCCAGATTTTGCTGTGGAGTATTCAATAATAAATCTAATTTTATCCAGAATAATACTTTTGGGACCCTTCTGCAATTCCCAGGTAATTACATACTGATTTGTGTCTACTGACTGCATGTAGATGAGTACATGTCGTTATTTACTGAGATCAGTAGGAGATTCTAAATCATGGGTGCGTCTTTCAGTAGCTCTCCTCCCATGCATGGGCGTCGTCTGTGTGAAATCTCCCACTTGCTCACGTCAGCTTCCCTGTGACATCATCAGAAGCTGCCAGTATTATTTGTTTTTCCTCTTCTGAACAAGTTAGTAAATAAGAAAGTAGAGAAGGCTGTCATTTCTTATGTACATCTGCAGAACAATTTCTGGAGACAGAATTGAGACTAAAACCTTGCTTTTAGTTATAGGGCTTTTTGTTCTTTTTTAGGCTGCATTCAAACTGGTAATAAAAATGTTTCATTTAGGTTAATGACACAGAATTCCTATGTAAAACAATATGATCCGTTTACATCACTCCATTTCAAGCAGATCTGTTTGGTCAGTTTCGACAAACAGAACTCAACTTTGGGTCCGGCGTGAGTTTTCTGGATCAGCCAGATGTAGCGGTTGGCAAAAAGGACAACGGAATCAATCAAAAAGGGCAGAGTCCATTCTCACTAGGCTGCGCGCAGTTATAATTCACAAAATATTCAACTGTTGCCGGCGTCCTTTTGGATCCATGCCCGCTAGAAATGCCGGCAAGCTGATCCCAGAGCTCCATCAGAACCATCATGCTACAATTGGGGGTTTGCAATAGATCAATGGGAATCATCCTTCACCAGGGAGACTTCTTACTGGCTCACTGAGTATGACATGCTCATGGAGGGTTTCCATTGGTATTTTGCACACCAATAGGAGCCTGATGCTTCTGATATGGCTTTAGGATCGGTGTAACAGCACCTCTAGCAAATGAGCAGCAGCAGAAGAACGAGTGACAGGTATTGTATGGGTGGTGATGGGTAAACAGAAAAACAGATGAAAAATGCTCAATGTAACAAACTGATTTGTTTAAAATAGACCCAAGGTTAGAAAAAATAAAGTTTCCATTAGTTGATTAGAGATTACATTGTATAATGTCCAAATGTTTTTCATAGTAAAAGCAGGAAATAGCTGTGGAGTCAGGGCTGGCTCTAGACTTTTTGCTGCCGGAGGCAAACTTGCCCGATTTGGAATCATCACCCAGCACCCAACTATTTACTCTGCTTCATTTAATGTTCTCACCTGACATGCTGCAGCTCAATACAATAGCACGCTAGCTTGCTGTGAGTTTGTGACATACAAATTGCTCACCCTCAGTCACTCCATTCCTCTCTTCAGTCAGGACAGCAGTGCCACCTCCTCCCTTCTGCTCTGCAAGTCAAATGAAACACTGCTGCTCTCCTGCTTCCCCCCTCCTCACTCACTGTCAGACTCCTAACACAGCACAACAAGCTGCTTTTCCCCAATGATGACCTCTTCACCTTGCTCTCCTCTCGCTTCTCCTCCTACTCTGACTGCATGCTGTAAGAGACAGTGCAATTAGAAAAGGCTGCACTAATCCAGACCACATTAGAACAGTTTTAGGAACTTATAGGATAGAATAAATAAGGCTGAACATTTTGTTACAGAGTCTCTTTAAGCTTTCTATTCACGGTAATGCTCTTCAAAGCTCTTCTAATTTTCTTTAAATTTTACTTCCTAAAACCATTTGAAACTAAACCACAAAGTTACTCCACTGCTGTTTATTGCTGTAACAAAAGAAACTGCTAGTGCTACATATTCTGCAACTTCCACCTTTGTAACATCTGTAAGATTCGCCCTTTCCTGACCCTTGCCACCACCAAACTCCTCATCCATGCCCTCATAATTTCCCGCCTCGACTACTGCAATGCCCTGCTGTCTGGTCTCCCTAAGACCCGAATAGCCCCACTGCAGTCCATCATGAATGCGGCAGCCAGAATTATCCACTCCACCCATCGCTCCACCAGGGCGGCTCCCCTCTGTGAATCCCTCCACTGGCTTCCTATCCAGTCCAGAATCAGATTCAAGATATTGTGTCTGACCTACAAATCCGTCCACAAAACCTGTCCAACCTACATTTCTGATCTTACTCAGAGATACACACCAAGCCGCTCACTCCGCTCCTCCAATGAACTTCGCCTGACCGTCCCCCGCATCACCCAGTCCCATGCACGCCTCCAAGACTTCTCAAGAGCCGCTCCAACACTTTGGAACTCCCTACCTCCACCCATTAGGGCAGCCCCCTCCTTCAACACCTTCAAGAAGGCCCTTAAAACTCACCTTTTCACTCTGGCCTACCACCCCTCACAATTGCTCTAAACCCACAGCTGAACTCTGGTCCCCTACCTCTTGTGTCCCTACCTCTCCCTCTAGATTGTAAGCCTTTGGGCAGGGTCCTCCTCCTTTTGTGTCCTACCTGATCACCTCCATTACTGTGAACCCATGCTATGCATCTGAGTGAACCTAACTTGCCTAATCTCCATGCTCCATCCAGTGACTGACTAAGCATTACCTTGTACTCATACTGTGCTGTGTGATCTGGTTTTCTTGTATTCCTGTATTGTCTTATTGCTGTATGTCACCCCTAAATATTGTCTGTAACCTAAACTAATATCCAGCGCTGCGTAATATGTTGTCGCTTTATAAATACAATAAATAATAATAACTAGCCGACCCGCAGCGTAGCATACGCCGCATAAGAAGGTAGAGGGCAGGAAGGGGGTATTGGGCACAGCGGCGGGGAGGGGGGTTGGACTCCCCCCTCAACTGGGCCCCTCATGTGTGCTCTACCTCCAGCTTAAGCTCAGCAGGAACCCCCCCTCACCTGGGTCCCCCATGTGCACTCCCTCTCCAGCTTAAGCTCAGCAGGAACCCCCCCTCACCTGGGTCCCCATGTGCACTCCCCCTCCTGCTTAAGCACAGTAGCAGCCGCCACTATTAGTAAGAGGCAGCGGGCGGGGATGACTCACCTCTTCCGTGTTCCATCGTGCGTTCCACTGTCGTCACTTCCTGCAATGCCGCACACTGTATTGGTGTAATTTGCCTTTTTAAAACAGAAGGAAATCTGCAATAATTCAGCTATAAGTAAACATTTGTGGCTACCCACAATGCACTGCTACTAAATATGCAAATTACCCCTTTTCCCTCTTGATAAGCCAAGCAAGCATCCAGAGCTGCTGGTGTATAGCAAGCATATAGTTTTAAATTTTGCACAGTCATATCAAACCCACATGTAGACAGCCTGTTTCAGACTTTTGGTCCTCATCAGTACATGGCAGGGATTAATACGTCTGTATGAGATAGGGCTTGGACCAGTACAACAGAGTAACCAAGCAGCTCAGGGTGACCCAAACCACTTGGAATGTATAGGGCAGGGGTCCCCAAACGTTTGGGTCGAGGGCCGGGTCAACATACTTCAGACTGCTGGGGGGCCAGAGTATACATAAAATGATGTAGAAGTCTTTGCATGCCTGACAGTGAAGCAACCTGCCAGGTGACAACCTGCAATTCAATTGGACAACAGTGTCACCTGATGTGGAATTTGATTGGAAACCAGCGAATTACTACTTTCTGGCTTCATTCTATATGCTGACCAAAAATATTTCAAGATGTAGCTGATCATACCTATAATACATTTTGTGTGTGGGGGGGGGGCAGTAAAAAAGCCTCAGGGGGCCACATTCGGCCGCGGGCCTTAGTCTGAGGACCACTGGTTTAGGGGATAAAAGGAACCAAAAAGGCCTCCTACCAAAAAAAGCAAAGCTTGGTGTAATTTGCCTTCCTAAAACAGAAGGAAATCTGCAATAATTCAGCTATCAGTGAACATTTGTGGTTACCCACAATGCACTGCTACTAAATATGCAAATAATTCCTTTTCACCCTTAGTAAGCCAAGCAAGCATCCAGAACCACTGGTGTATAGCAAGCCTATAGCTTTAAAATTTTCACAGCCATATCAAACCCACATGTGACAGCCTGTTTCAGACTTTTAGTCCTCATCTGTACATGGCAAGGATTGATATGGCTGAATGCGATAGGGCTTGGACCGGTACAACAGAGTAACCAAGCAGCTCAGGGTGACTCAAACCACTCGGAATGTATAGGGGGATAAAAGGGACCAAAAAGACCTTATACTAAAAAAAAATCAAAGCTTGGTGTAATTTGCGTTCTTTAAACAGAAGAAAACCTGCAATAATTCAGCTATAAGTTAACATTTGTGATTACGCACAATGCACCGCTACTAAATATGCAAATTATTTCTTTTCACCCTTGGCAAGTCAAGCAAGCCTATAGCTTTAAGTTTAATACAGTCATATCAAACCCACATGTGACAGCCTATTTCATCCATTTGGTAATCCTCAGTACATAGCAGGGATTGATAAGGCTGTATGAGATAGGGCTTGGACCAGTACAACAGAGTAACCAAGCTGCTCAGGGTGACCCAAACTACTAAGAATGTATAGGAGGATAAAACAGACCAAAAAGCCCTCCTACTAATAAAGGCAAAGCTTGGTGTAATTTTCCTTCTTAAAACAGAAGTAAATCTGCAATAATTCAGCTATAAGTGAACATTTGTGGTTACCCACAATGCACTGCTACTGAATATGCAAATTATCCCTCTTTGCCCTTGGTTTGATATGACACTACTTCTTCTTCTTGCTTGGACCAGCCCCTTCTTCTTGCTTGGACCGGCCCTGGGGGCAGGGCGCTACTTCTTCTTCTTGCTTGAAGGTTGAGGCACTTACTCTATTATATATATAGATAATAATATTCACAATAAATGAGAATCGTTGTGTACTTTTTTTTTAGCAGCTTCTACTTATCGGATGTTCAGAGCACTTCCTCTGGTCTTTCAAAAGATGTTTAAGAGGTGAAATTACGGAATCAAGAAAATGATTGCATTATCCCTTCCACTCCACAAATATCACACCCCTTCTAATGATAAATGGGTATGTTGTGAGGTTTTGGCACAAACAACAGTTGGCAACAAAACTGATATTTAAGCCACAGACACCCAGAGAATACATCTGAGGTTTTATGGGGTGACACCAGGCAGGTTCAAGACTTCATTGCAGGGGCATATCTAGAAATCATGGGGCCTCTAAGCAAAATTTTGATCCCCCCCCCCCCCCCCAAAAAAAAATGATAAAGTTTCCTTTGTGCCCCAGGTACCCTCCAGTATTAGGTAGCCACAGTATAAGTAGCTAAAGGTACTCGTAGTATGGGCAGGCAGAGGGGCCCACAATATAAGTAGCTCCTCAAGTATAGGTAGCCAGATTACCCCCCCAAGTATAAGTTGTCAGATGCACAAGGGTTTATTCAAACATTATATATTATTTAAAGTATTATACTGGACTCCCATTATTACAGATGCACAAAGCTGAGTTCACAACATATCCTGATCGCTGGGGATGATCACCGCGTTCCGCGGAATTCCGTTTTCCCCGATTCCGGACAGAATTTGGTGGTTCCGCTCCATCGCATCGGAACGGAATTGCCATAGCGCTATAGCGGAAATTCCGTGGAATGATGCGTCATTTTTGGCGGAATGCGGAATTTTGTAAGCCAATCACAAGGAAGCCCTTAGAAGAAGTTTAAAGTGAAAACAACCGGATTTCTTCATGAAAATAGGAATTTCTGCACCAAACAAAAACCATCCAAATGGATTTCTGCATGAAAATCAGAAATATTTCAGCCCCAATTACAGTGTTAACAAAAACCAATCAATCCTATGTTAGCAACCAGCTCCCTAGCTATCTCACCTTTCATAACCATTTAGGTCCCAAAGCTTACGCGACACCTCCTGCGGCGCCAAAGCCACTGCCATGGGACCACCGCCAGGTCCCATAGCTTACGCAACACATCCTGCGGCGCAAAAACCACTACCATGGGCAACCGCCAGGTCCCAAAGCTTACGCGACACCTCCTGCAGTGCAGAAACAACCGCCATGGGACCACCACCAGGTCCCATACCTTACGTGACACCTCCTGCGGCGCCAAAACCACCGCCATGGAACCACCGCCAGGTCCCATATATTAAGCGACACCTCCTTCGCCGCAAAAACCACCGCCATGGGACCACCGCCAAGTCCCATAGCTTACGTGACACCTCCAACGGCACCAAAACAACCGCCATGGAACCACAGCCAGGTCCCATAGCTTATGCGACACCTCCTGCGGTGCCAAAATGACCAACATGGGACCATCGCCAGGTCCCATGGCTTAAGCAACACCTCCTGCGCCGCCAAAATGACTGCCATGGGACCACTGCTAGGTCCCATGGCTTAAGTGACACCTCCTGCTGCAAAAAAAAAATAAAAATACAGAATTTAAAAAAATGACCGGGGGAACAGTCCCATGGGCTACCATTTAGCATAAACAAGGTTTCATTTGCGATTACTTTAATTTTTCCGCCGGAATGCGGAATTCTGTGGAAATTCCGCAGAAATGTAATGGCGACTGAATTTAATGCTGGCGGAATTCCGCAATTCCAGCGGAATGGAATTTGCTCATTTCAATCATCCATACGCTGTTCCCCATCGAGTGTCCTTCACCATGTTCTCAATACTAAGCATTGTGTATTCACCACCATTCGGGTCCTCAGCACTGCTGCCACCATCGCTTGGCTCCACTGCAGGAGACACTTGGACGATTTATGGATCCCTGCAGAAGAAGGCTCCCGTTAGACAGCGCTGAGAATCCTGCCTAGCAACAGGGAGGATTTTTATTGTTCCACCAGAAGCCTGCTTCTGGCCAAGTTTCAATATATATTTGTGAGGAAACGCGGAAAAGCCGCCGCTAATACTCAGAGTGAGGCGGCTGACTCTGCGTTCAACATGGCAGCTGGCGCGCAGTCGAAGCGCGGAGAAACCGCCGCATGCTCAAACAACAGGGCGGTGGATTCCGCGTCCAATGCGGCAAGTTGCAAGCATAGGCCTGCTCCTCTCAGTAATGCGGAATGCGGAGAAAACACCGCACGCACGGACAGCGGTGCGGCGGATTCCGCATCCAACACAGCAGAAACATTACAACACATGACTGGTGTGGCTGGGACTGATAGTCCACACTGGTTTAGGAGGACGTGCAGAGAGGCAGGGCCTTTATGGCAGTCAGAAGGGGGTCAGCTGACCAAGCCGGTCAGCTGACAAATTCAGCAACCTTCATTGGTCCAGCACTTAGGGGAGGCGCTGGAGAGCGCTAGTGTATATATACTGGGTGCTGGTCATTTATCTGGTGTCTGGCGTTGTGATCACTACGTGGTAGCACTCAGACCTTGTCAGTATCTGTGTTTATTAGACAGTTTCGTAGGTGGTGATGATCACGGAGCTCACACCTTAGCCTAGGAATTCTGTTATTATCTGTATTATTATCTAGACCAGTTTCCAAGGTGTTGATGGCCAAGGAACTCACACCTTAGTCTAGGAATTCTGTACCATCTGTATTATTGTTATTATCTAGTCTAGTTCCTGGAGTGTGAGAATCTAGGAACTCACACTCAAGCCTAGGCATTGTTGATTATCTGTTATGACCTTCTGCTTTTCTGACCATTCTTCTGATCTCTGATTCTGTACCTTTGTCTTTCTGATACCTTGTTACCAAACTCTGCTAGCCCCAGGATCCTGCATCTGTCTCCGGTCTCTGTACTGTATCTGTCCGTGTGTTTACGACCTGGCCTGTCCGACCTCGAGAACTATCTCTCCTGTTATGAGATAGTTCACAGATGTGTCAGTGACACTTCCTATTGGTGTCACTCACGTTCTGTCCTTTCCACTCTCTCAGCCTGGCTCCGCCCATTGGGGAGCATCAGACCTGTGGAAGGAATCTGATCCATAGCAGTATCTCTTACTGCCTAGCACCTATCTTACGGGTGCTTTCCTCAAAGTATTACTGTTGCACCAAACACTCTCATCTCTCAGGTGTCCAGAGGTTAGAGATATATCTGATTATCGGTGATACTGCAGATCATCAATAATCGGGTATATATCTGCATTCTCGGTGATACTGCAGATCACAGGTAATCAGATCCTCTCTGTGTTACACCGATCGTTATAGAACGCCAGACACAAAAATGCAAATGAACGCACACACTGACCGTCTGGGCGCACTTACCACTTCGGTGGACTCTATCAACCAAGTGCTGGGTAATCACAAAGCTATGATTGACGCTTTGTCCGGTTCTTTACGAACCCTGCAGACGGCAGTGGACGAGGTGCGATCCCCTCCTAGCACAGACATACGTATGTCTGTACCTGAAAAATTTTCCGGTCACAGATCTGACTTTCGAAATTTTAGGAGTAGAGTGTTGTCATACTTTGAGTTGAGATCTAGATCTTCAGGAACCATGACCCAAAGGGTCACGTTTATTAAGACTTTGTTATCAGGCGATTCCCAGACCTGGGCATACAGTTTACCCGCTGGGGATTTAGCTCTAACCTCTGTAGACACATTTTTTAAGGCTATTACAGTAATTTACGACGATCCAGACATTGCTTCGACTTCTGAGCGGAAGTTCAAGTTGTTGCGTCAAGGCAAGAGTCCGGTCGAGGAGTATGCTGCCGAATTTAGGAGGTGGTCAGTTTCAGCCAGGTGGGACACCTATGCTCTCTTAGACTGTTTCTTATCAGGGTTGTCAGATGAAGTCTCTGATCTTATGTTAAGTCAGCCCGAGCCCAAAACCGTCAATGAGGCCATTTAATCGGCAATCAGCATTGATCGCAGATTACGTTATCAACGGCAGACTCGGGGTAGAAACAACGTTAAAATGGTGTCCTACGCTGCGCCTCAGGTGACTCCATCTCCTCCCGTCTCACCTTCCCCTGAGCCAATGCATATTAGTCAGTCAAAACTGTCCCAGGTGGAGCGGAGACGCAGGATTTCTGAACAGTTGTGTCTTTATTGTGCAGAGGGGGGTCATAGAGTACGAAATTGCCCTAAAAAGTCGGGAAACGCCACTGCCTAGGAGTAGTTGGGGGTAATACTCTAGGCGTACAGCTCTTACCCCTAGAGGATAAGCGGTTACTCCTTCCTTGTATGATCAAATGGGAGGATAAATCTGAAGTCTCTGAGGCCTTTATTGATTCAAGCTCAGCGGCTAATTTTATGGATTACGAATTTGCCAAGAAATTGGGTGTTCCACTCACCCCGGTTAAACCACCCCTGCAGGTTACGGCATTGGACGATTCCCCCTTACAGCGTAACCATCCGCTGTCTCAGACACAGGAGGTGGAAGTCACTATAGGGGTGCTGCATAGAGAGAAATTGCAGTTTTTTGTATTGCGCATGACAACCTCCACAATCATCTTTGGCATGCCGTGGTTACACCTTCACTACCCTCAGATAAATTGGGCTACTGGTCAGCTAACGAGCTGGTCAGCCCACTGTATTCGTCATTGTTTAGTGAAGGTGACCTTAGGCCAGACCAGGATTCATGTGCAGGGTGTTCCGGAACAATATGCTAAATTTTCGGACGTGTTTTGTTCCAAAGCTGCCGATAAACTACCTCCACATCGCCCTTTCGATTGCCCGATTGATCTCCGATCAGGGTGTATGCCCCCTAGAGGTCATCTCTACAATTTGTCTGGGCCAGAAAAGGTGGCCATGCAAGAGTATATCCGTGAAAACTTAGCTAAGGGTTTCATTCGTCCTTCCCGGTCGCCTGCCGGAGTAGGGTTCTTTTTTGTAAAAAAAAAAGACGGAGGCCTTCGGCCATGTATTGATTACCGGGGACTGAATAAAATCATAGTTAAAAATCGTTATCCGTTACCTTTGCTAGATGATTTATTCACTCAAGTCACCAATGCTAAGATTTTTTCTAAATTGGATTTGCGGGGTGCATACAATCTGGTGCGGATCAGAGAGGGCGATGAATGGAAGACGGCCTTTAACACACCCGACGGGCATTACGAGTATCTGGTGATGCCCTTCGGGTTGTGTAAGGCCCCGGCCGTCTTCCAGGAACTCATTAATGAAGTTTTCAGGGAGGTGTTGGGTAAATTTGTCCTAATATACCTGGACGATATATTGATCTTCTCAGACAACCTCTCTGAGCACAGGGCTCATGTCAAATTCGTGCTACACAAGCTCAGACAAAACAGGCTTTATGCTAAATTGGAGAAATGCATTTTTGAGGTGACATCTGTCGCTTTTCTAGGATACATAATTTCCACCTCGGGCCTTTCTATGGATCCCGCCAAAGTCTCTGCTGTCCTGGAATGGCCCCAACCAGTAGGACTCAAATCTCTTCAGAGATTTCTAGGGTTTGCAAATTACTATAGAAGGTTCATAAAGGGGTACTCCACAGTCATAGCACCCCTCACCAGTCTCACTAAAAAAGGGGCAGATACCAACCATTGGTCCCCCGAAGCTCTGGCCGCTTTCTCCACTTTGAAATAACTGTTTTGCTCTGCACCCATATTGAGACACGTGGACACCTCTTATCCATTCATTGTCGAGGTTGACACCTCAGAGGTTGGGGTAGGGGCTGTGCTGTCTCAACGCTCTGGGCTGCAGGGAAGATTGCACCCGTGTGCCTATTTCTCTCTGAGGTTTTCTCCAGCTGAGAAAAACTACGTTATAGGCAACAGGGAGCTCCTAGCCATTAAGTTGGCCTTTGAAGAATGGCGTCATTGGCTAGAAGGAGCAGAACATACAATTACAGTCTACACTGATCACAAAAATTTGGAATACATTGAGGGGGCTAAGAGATTGAGTCCCCGTCAGGTTCAGTGGTCACTGTTTTTCTCGAGATTTAGATTTGTAATTACGTACACTCCAGGTAGTAAAACATTAAGGTGGATGCCTTGTCCAGATGTTTTGAGCCGGAGACAGCACAGCCCTCAGAACCTGAAACCATTGTTCCACAGAAGGTAGTACTGGAAGCCACAGAAACTTGGAAAGACTGGATGGAGACTTTAGGTCCCTTCCAGCAGGATGTCCCTGAGGGAAAGCCTGAAGGGGTTTTGTTTGTGCCACTGCCCTTTCGTCTCCAGATTTTTCAGATGTTTCACTCACACAAGAATGCCGGGCACCCAGGGGCCTCCAGAACGCAAGACTTGGTTGCTAGATGTGCTTGGAGGCCTTCTTTGGCAACAGACTGCAAGGAGTTTGTCAGAGAGTGTGCAGTGTGTGCAAAAAGCAAACCTTCCCGTCTGGCACCTGTGGGAACGTTGCAGCCTTTGCCCACCCCGGGTGAACCATGGACCCATCTGTCCATGGATTTTGTAGGTGAGCTTCCAAGGTCTGAAGGCATGTCGGTCATTTGGGTGGTAGTCGACCGTTTCAGTAAAATGGCCCATTTTGTGCCCTTGAAAGGACTCCCCTCGGCCCAGGAGTTGGCCGATCTTTTCATCATCCACATTTTCCGACTTCATGGCATTCCGGAAAACATAGTGTCAGATCGGGGAGTCCAATTTGTCTCTAGATTTTGGAGGGCATTTTGCCATCAAATGGGCATGGAACTGTCATTTTCGTCGGGCTACCACCCACAGACCAATGGTCAGACGGAGAGCGTTAATCAGTCATTGGAACAGTTTTTGAGGTGTTATGTTGCAGAAGCGCAAAGTGATTGGGTCAAGTTCTTGCCATATGCAGAATTTGCGCACAATAATTTGAAAAGCTCTTCCTCTGGGTTCTCTCCGTTTCAGGTGGTAACTGGAAAGTTGCCCAAGTTTTCCCCATTACCAGTAGCCTCCACTCCGTTTCCAGCTCTGGAGGCTTGGCAAAAGTCGTTCAAAGCCATTTGGGGAATCGTGAAAAGCAATTTGGAAAAGGCTTTTCAAAGTCAGAAAGGTCAAGCTGACAAGAAACGATCCTTAGAGAGGAAGTTCCGACCAGGAGACCTGGTCTGGGTGTCCACACGTCATTTAACCCTGAAACAACCCTCGCCCAAGTTAGGTCTCAGGTTTGTGGGCCCTTTTTCTGTGACCTGAAAGATCAACAATGTTACTTATGCCATCGATCTTCCTGCTAGCATGCGTGGTGTAAGATCTTTTCATGTGTCCCTGCTTAAGCCAGCAGTCCATGTGGGTACCACTCCTCCTCCTCCTGTGATGGTAGACAACCAACCTGAGTATGAAATAGAGAAAATTTTAGATTCACGAGGAGTGCAGAACTCACTACAGTATCTAGTGCACTGGAAGGGGTATGGTATGGAGGAGAGAACATGGGTACCTGAGTGTCGCATGCATGCGGACAAATTAAGAAGGGAATTCCACACTTGATATCCCGAGAAACCTGGTAGGAGTTGTCCGGAGTCCACTCCTCAGGGGGGTACTGTGAAGAGACGCGGAAAAGCTGCCGCTAATACTCAGAGTGAGGCGGCTGACTCCGCGTTCAACATGGCAGCTGGCGCGCAGTCAGAGTGCGGAGAAACCGCCGCATGCTCAAACAAAAGGGCGGCGGATTCCACGTCCAATGCGGCAAGTTGCACGCATAGGCCTGCTCATCTCAGTAATGCAGAATGAAGAGAAAACGCCGCACGCACGGACAGCGGTGCGACGGATTCCGCATCCAACACAGCAGAAACATTACAACACATGACTGGTGTGGCTGGGACTGATAATCCACACTGGTTTAGGAGGACGCGCGCGCGCACAGAGAGGCAGGGCCTTTATGGCAGTCAGAAGGGGGTCAGCTGACCAAGCCGGTCAGCTGACAAATTCAGCAACCTTCATTGGTCCAGCACTTAGGGGAGGCGCTGGAGAGCGCTAGTGTATATATACTGGGTGCTGGTCATTCATCTGGTGTCTGGCGTTGCGATCACTACGTGGTAGCACTCAGACCTTGTCAGTATCTGTGTTTATTAGACAGTTTCGTAGGTGTTGATGATCACGGAGCTCACACCTTAGCCTAGGAATTCTGTTATTATCTGTATTATTATCTAGACCAGTTTCCAAGGTGTTGATGGCCAAGGAACTCACACCTTAGTCTAGGAATTCTGTACCATCTGTATTATTGTTATTATCTAGTCTAGTTCCTGGAGTGTGAGAATCTAGGAGCTCACACTCAAGCCTAGGCATTGTTGATTATCTGTTATGACCTTCTGCTTTCCTGACCATTCTTCTGATCTCTGATTCTGTACCTTTGTCTTTCTGATACCTTGTTACCAAACTCTGCTAGTCCCAGGATTCCGCATCTGTCTCCTGTCTCTGTACTGTATCTGTCCGTGTGTTTACGATCTGGCCTGTCCGACCTCGAGAACTATCTCTCCTGTTAAGAGATAGTTCACAGATCTGTCAGTGACACTTCCCATTGGTGTCACTCACGTTCTGTCCTTCCCACTCTCTCAGCCTGGCTCCGCCCCTTGGGGAGCATCAGACCTGTGGAAGGAATATGATCCATAGCAGTAGCTCTTACTGTTTAGCACCTATCTTACGGGTGCTTTCCTCAAAGTATTACTGTTGCACCAAACACTCTCATCTCTCAGGTGTCCAGAGGTTAGAGATATATCTGATTATCGGTGATACTGCAGATCATCAATAATCGGGTATATATCTGCATTCTCGGTGATACTGCAGATCACCGGTAATCAGATCCTCTCTGTGTTACACCGATCGTTACAATATTCAGGTGGAGTGTCCCATGCAGTGCTGCCAAACACAGGATTCAAGAAGATCCCCAAAGACACTTAAAAGAGCTTAGTAGAGCAGGAACATACACGTTGACAAGCCTAGGGAGAGCAGACACTGTCCGTTCTCATAGGCATTCCGTCAATCATCCACTTTGTTGGCATTCAGTGAATATCATCATGCAGGCTGCAGATTTGCATTATGCTTACCACAAGGGATCAAACAGATCCATTGTTGCCCACTGACAAGTGGGCGGCAGTGTATTTGAGGGGACCCAGTAGGGAAACCTCATAGATCAATGGCCGCATCCTGCTTGTGGCAGTCTGGTTGCAAAACAGGGGACCCAGGGGGAAGCACTAAAGCTGAAAATTGCACAACCCTCACCCGCAGCCTCTGGTCACTGGGCTTCAGGCATAGCGCTTACTCGGCTACCACCTCTACTCACTCAAATTTTCTAAACCTATTCGTTAGTGATGTGGATAGTGACCAGATTACTGTGAGCTGGAAGCAGTGGTGGGTCCCCTCTCTAGTACGCTAGCGCTGACAAGTATGCATGGAGCCTATAAATAACATGGGATCTGTGCACATGTACGTTTCTCTGATGCAGAATTTGTCAGGATTTTTCACTGGTCAGAAATGGGACCTAACAGACGCAGGCAGATATCAACTGACCAAATCATGCTAGAATAATCACTAGATATAAACCACCTAGATAATATAGCAGACAGAGGCGCCTCTAGAGACCAGCTGATAAGCTAGTTGCCTAGAGTGAAGATTTATGGCAGGGTGCTTTGAGGGGAAAAAAAGTTTATTTTTCCTGTCCTTAGAGACTGAAAACTTATCAAACGGAGATAAAAAGTTCTAATGAAAGCCTGTACTGCTCATCCTCAAATAAGGAATCTACAAACCTTTTGTCTACAATACTTTGTATGGCATTCCCTAATGTTAGTGTTATCTCGGGATCTAGAGTGTGTCTGTGTGACTCCTGTCCTGCCCGCCCCTCCTTATGACTTGAAAAGAAGAGGAGGATTGTATCTTTGTGTGCATTCCAGAACGGACTAGCCAGGAGGAAGGAGGGAGATTTTCCCCCAGGCTGCTGGTACAGTGTATAAGGCAATGTGAAGCACTAGGCTGGTTGAGGCAAATAAATGTACAATTTGATGGCAAGCTGGTAAATGTACACAGCATGATGCAGAAGAGAGGCTTGCCTCCTACAGTGTCCTAAAAAAAAACTCTGTCTGCTTTCTCATCATTGTAAAGACTGCATGTGGTCAGCTAGATAAGGTATTACAAAGGTTGAAACGTTTTCGACAGTCCCTAGACTCCATGTGGGCTGCTGCAGCTTGTGTGAGAGATTGGCAGGACAGGAGTCACATTACAGGCAAGTCGCCTCTGTGTTATGTGGCTGCAATACAGATAAGCTCTCTGCTCCATGTCAGGCTATTCTCAGTCTCTCTCCACTCCTCCTCTCTCCCTCATTTACCTTTGCCCCCCCCCCCCCTTTCCCCTAGTGCTGGCTGTCTTTTCCTCCTCTCTCTGGATAGTGTAATTGTTAAGGGCTCTGCCTCTGGTACAGGCAACCTGGGTTCAAATCTCTGCTTCTTTCTACTCAGTAAGCTAGCACCTATACAGTAGGAAACCTTAGGCAAGACTCCCTAACACTGCTACTGCCTGCTGAGCGAGTCAGCACTGAGTCCGCCAGGAGAAAGTAATTATAAATGTTCCTTGTTACTCTCTACTTTGCCCCCCCCCCCCCCCCCCCTCCAATCTTACCTTCACAATTGAATCACCTAGTCTTGTTATTAGTAACCGTAGCCTATAGCTGTCAATACATGCATTCATTTTTACAGACAGATTCTTTCAAAATGATCAAATATGGCGATTATCAACCACCACATCGATCAGAATTTCAATCAATCCATGGCAAACATGTACCAAAAGTACAACCAAGCAGTACATTTTTATAATTGGACACAGTGGTATAGTGTCGGTAGATCGGCGGCTCGTAGTATTGCACTGAACCACTACTGTACTACGATTATTTTCTGGTGAAAAGCTGCCGCATTGTGAATATTTTCATGGAGGGGGGAGGGGCACCACAGGTTTCTTTGCCTGGAGTGACAAAATGGCCAGAGGTGCCCCTGAGAGCAGATATAAAGTGCATGAAGCATGTACTAAGATGCCTTGCTGCAGTATAAAGCAAAGGAAAGTGCATAGTGCAATTTATGAGAAACCAGTACCCTAAAACAATCAAACAATCAGACCTGGCAACAGTTAATAGGAAATGCAGGGCCTGTTCTCCCATGAAGCAAGGTGAAACATTTGCACCAGGTGCAGTGATTACAGGGACAGCATTTTTGTACTGTGTTCACACTAACAGCATGCAGCCAGAGTAGGAGGAGAAGTGAGAGGAGAGCGAGGTGAAGAGGTCATCATTGGGGGAAAGCAGATTGTTGTGCTGTGTGAGGAGTCTGACAGTGAGTGAGGAGGGAGGAGGCAGGAGAGCAGCAGTGTTTCATGTGACTTGCACAGCAGAAGGGAGGAGGTGGCACTGCTGTCCTGACTGAAGAGGAATGGAGTGGCTGAGGGTGAGCAGTTTGTTTGTCACAGACGCACAGCCAGACAGTGTGCTATAGTGTTGAGCTGCAACCAGGGCCGGATTTCTGCAAAGGCCACAAAGGTCACGGCCTAGGGCGGAAAAAAATCAGAAGGATAAAAGGGCGGCAGGACCTGAGAGAGATAAGAGGCTGCATGTCAAAATAAATCATTTCTCCTGCTCCAAAGCGCCCGGCTTTGCTGCACAAACACAGTCAGAATTCCAGAGCTCCGTGTATTTTCCTTACTTCGTGGTGTGCGATGAGACAGTGCTATCTACTGAACATACACGCTTCAGTTTATTGCCAGGGGTGAGAGAAACATGGATCACAATGTAGACAATTTCTGATCCAGTAAAAGTAAACATTTTAACAGAATTATTTCCACTTTACAACTCAAGCTGGGCTAAACAATGTATTGCTGGTCAGATTCTGTTAATGACTTGAGCCATTCCTTCTCCTCTCTCCCCCTGGATTGTAAATCTTAAACAGATAAGGGTTTTTTTTTCCTTAGAGAGATTTATGGCAGCCCCTTCTAAGCTAAATCTTAACCCCTTGCTGGCTCATTTTAAAGGCAGCAGTAGTCTAGTATGAGATAGACAACTTCTCTATAATTATAATTACAAATGTACTGTTGTATACTTTTGAATTGTTACATTCTGTTTTGTATACCAAAAGTAATAACATACACTAAAAATTTAAAAAAATATATATTTGTACCGTGTTGGCAAACAGTAAAAAAACACCTGTGAAAGAATCAGTACAATAAATACTATAAAATAAATGCAACAGATCTGTGATTACAGAAGAGCAGAGAGGGAGATGAATGCCGCTCTGCTACTTCATGCCTGGTACACACCATGCAATTTGCCATCAGATAGATGGGTTCAAATTGATTATTTCTGACAGGTCTAATCTGATTTCTGATCATTTTTCTAATCGACTTTGTATAAGTGATCGGAAAATCGATTCAACCCATCTATCTGGTGCATACCAGGCATTAGGGACTCACTGCTCTTACAGGAAAAACAATCATTCATCATTTTTCAGAGAGAAAACATTCATAGGTATCCTGCAAACAAGTAATCGTTAAGGCTCATACACATATCAGACTATAGTCTTTGGAAAAAGAAAGATCACAGTCCAATCTTACCACCCTTCATGTAGTATGAGAGCCATACCTTCACAGTCTTTTCTATGGAGCTGAACTCCCCATCAGAAAAAATCTTTGCAAGATTCTGCACACACAGATGCTGTACAGACACAAAAGATCAGTATCTGCAAAAGATCTGTTCCTGCCACAAATCCGTTCCTGCAAATTGCATTCATAGTCTATGAGATCTGCAGATCATCATACACACCTTGTTTAACTGACATTCATCTGCAGATCAGACAATCATCTGCAGATCTGAAAACCCATCCTGGTGGATCGGATCTGCAGATGAATGTCTGTTAAACAAGGTGTGTATGATGATCTGCAGATATCATAGACTATGAATGCATTTTGCAGGAGCAGATCTTTTGCAGATACTGATCTTTTGAATGTGTACAGCATCTTTGTGTGCAGCATCTTGCAAAGATTTTTATCTGATGGGGAGTTCAGCTCCATAGAATAGACTGTGTAGGTATGGCGGTACTTATCCGTTAGCCGGGCGCATCCTCTAGGTGGCGACAAAACTCCACCAGAGTTACATCTTTCCCTACTATCCATGTCGGCCTGGAGGGGGAATAGTAATTAGCGCCACCTGCCGGATGCGCCCGGCTAACGGATAAGTACCGGTATGGCTCTCGGACTCCATGGAAGGGGGTAAAATTGGTCTGTCATCTTTCATTTTCCTAAAGGCTCATACACACATCAGACCACAGTCTTTGGAAAATGAAAGATCACAGACCAATTTTACCCCCTTCCATGTAGTATGAGAGCCATACCTACACCATCTATTCTATGTAGCTGAACTCCCCATCAGATAAAAATCTTTTCAAGATGCTGAACACGTTCAAAAGATCAATATCTGCAAAAGATCTGTTCCTGCAAAAGATCCGTTCCTGCAAAATGCATTCATAGTCTATGATATCTGCAGATCCTCATACACACCTTGTTTAACAGACAATTATCTGCAGATCAGACAATCATCTGCAGATCTGAAGATCCATCCTGGTGGATCTGATCTGCAGATGAATGTTTGTTAAACAAGGTGTGTATGAGGATCTGCAGATATCATAGACTATGAATGCATTTTGCAGAAACGGATCTTTTGCAGGAACAGATCTTTTGCAGATACTGATCTGTTGCATGTGTACAGCATCTTTGTGTGCAGCATCTTGCAAAGATTTCTATCTGATGGGGAGTTCAGCTCAATAGAATAGACTTTGTAGGTATGGCCCTCATACTACATGAAAGGGGGTAAAATTGGTCTGTGATCCTTCATTTTCCAAAGACTATGGTCTGATGTGTGTATGCACCCTGAGTGTGTGTGTGTGTGTGTGTGTGTGTGGGAGGGGGGGGGGGGGCGGTTGGTGGTACCGGGCCTAGGGCACTGGGAAGTCTAAATCCGTCCCTGGCTGCAACATGTCATGTAAGAGCATTAAATGAAGAAGAGTAAATTGTTGGGTGCTGTGTGATCATTCCAAATCAACTGTGTGCCCCCCCAGCATCCTCACTAGTTTGCCTCAGGCAGCAAAAAGTCCAGGACCGGCCCTGGGAAAATGAAATGGGAATTGAAAACATACCCAGAAGGAAACTAGCAGTAAGCAAAACAAAATGCAGCGCTGAAGAGATGACAAACTATCCGGACAGAAGAACAGCATGGAGATTAAAGAAATTGCAGCAGTGAAACGGTGATTAGCTGCCAGAGGGAAGAAGATATGCCAGGGAAAGGAATGATTAGCTGTCAGATAGTCTAGGGTGTGAAATGAGGAGAGCAGTGTAACAAAACAAAGTGAAACTTACAGAAGGGGGGAGACTGTCAGCTTCTGCACAGTGCAGTGCAACAGCAGCAGGCAGCAGCCACTCCTCGCTGGCCGGAACTATAGATTTGTAGGGTGGCCAGAGAGGTATTCATACGCCACTGGTGGGAATTGTCCACATTTAAATGCCTGCTGCACTTAGCAGGGGGAGCGAAGAGATGCGTCCATATGGCTGCATGTTGGGAGGGGGAAGAAGGGTATGGAGAGATTGTTATTGTCACTTATTCATTTTACTTACATAAAAATGAAGTCCTCTGCAGTTGGGACTGGGCACCCTAGTGGAGGAGGGCCCCATAACAGTTGCTATGCTTGCTATGGCTATCCCTACGCCATTGCTTCATTGCTCTAACAGCTGTGAAAGAAATGTGATTGGTAGAGCCTTTCAACTAATATTAAAGATTGAAGAAGACATAAATATGAAGGTAAGAGGAGTGTGGTCTTGTGTATTAATCTGTTTATGTGTTTTTCCTACTTTTAGGCAGACTTTTAACTGTTTTTATCCAAAGAAAGATTGAGGCAAAGAAGGCAATTGTCACAGGGACCCGATCACTCCAGGGGCCCCGACGCCGCTGGACCCTCCCTGTGGTCTTCTGCTGACTGCTGCTCCCGTGGCTTCTGGCCCCGCATTTTCCATAGCTGTGCCTGAGCTGTCTTGTTGTAACAACTCGCCTGTCCCTGCGGCTGCATTTTTCCGAATTCCGATCTCCATCTTGAGCCACACTGCCTGCCTCCTCTGTATGCCCAGAGCATGTTATTTACATTTACATGTGACAGATGAAGAAGACACAGGCAAAGGGAGATCGGAAGGGTGAGTTGTTATAGGGCAGCCCAGGTCAATAGTCAGTGGGAGACCACCTGGGGGTCTGGTGGAACAGGGACCCTAAAGGCCGACTGTGCTTGCTTGTGGTGTGTGTGTGTGTGTGGGGGGGGGGGGGGGGGAGGGCTAGTGTTTTGCCTCACGGGAAGGGTTTTTAAACCACCTTAGTGAGTAAAATGAATTGCAGCAAAACATGAGGAAAGGTTCAATAATAAAATTTATTGAGCTACAGTCCTTTTATAATAATTATCTAGGCTTGCAGAATCATAGTTTAAGGGTTAGTTATTATGAGTAAGCATGCATCAACATTTCTTTACCAAGTGTTGTAGCAACATCACCCAAGGAAGAAGGGACTCCGTCAATCCTCCGTAGGGGAAAACACCTGGCGACACGTTCCATCACGTCTGTTGGTCTCAGCAAAAGTCCCGGAGTCCAGGCGTTTTCCCAACCCAGTTATACTCCCTAAACCATAACACATGCAATCGCATATACGGTCGCTGTCATAGGCACATGATCACAGTACAAATCTATGATGGCCACTTCTGCACAATACAACACAGCCAGGCGTGGAAACTTCATGCACAGGCAATGGCTTTGGCCTTCATAAACCAGATAAAATAGGTTACAACAAGATAAAGGTGGAACTGAAATGTAACAAACATATTATTCTGACCTGAAGTTAACTCCAGTCTGAAGGGTAACTCCAGGGGTTCAAGTGTAACTTTATAGATCAGATGGGATGTGAACAGCAATTGTCCATACATACAGTCCATATACGTCACATGTGTATCTCAGCAAGTCTCGTTTGTATTAGATAGCTGAAGTATTTAATACATTTTTTTTTTGCTCTTTTGTCTTGGTAAAGATGGGAAGTCAGTTACTCAACTGGATGAGCTGATAGGTGTCCCAGGTGAAGAAATCATCATCCCGTGTCATTACCCTGAGGAGGACACTGACCCCGCCCAGGAAGTCAGCTGGTATAGTACAGACTCACCTCATAAATGTGACCAGAAAATATCCCTTCATACGTGGAAACATGCAGAAGTTGTACAAAACCGTCTCTCATTGGTCAATTTCCCTCAAGATGTTTCACTTCGAATACATAAAATAGAAGAAAGACAATACTCGGGTTTCTGCTGTGAGGTCACTACTGCCAGAACTAAAACATTATTATTAAGCAACCAAAAAACACAGCTGTTCATTACAGGTACAAAGTAAGCTCATCTTCTGTCGTTAATTAAGAAAAAAAAGAAAAATGTTCCTTTTTTTGTGCAGAATGTTGAAGGTCGGACGCAAAAAATTGCATCTGAATGATGAGGGAGCTACAAAGAGAACAGGAAGCAGATAGCTTAGGATGGAGGGCAGGGCCATAACAGGTCAGGTATTGTATCCAGTAGGATCAGGCTAGGCATCCCAGGCAGAGAAACATATGTTGCCTCTCCCCCCCTTCCCCACACACACACACACACAAACACACACACACACACACACACACACACACACACACACACACACACACACACACACACACACACACACACACACACACACACATACCACAAACACTACACACCACACACCACACACACACCACACACCACACACCACACACACACACACGCACGCATGCACACACACACCACCACCACCACAAGGGGAGTAGTAGCTTCTACTGACAAATAGCAATAGGTACAGTTTAGCAACAGGTAGGTGGAAAGTAATAACAGACCAAAGAAGACACGTATTAGTAAATAGTGGAAGACTCATAGTTTCAAATAGTGGGTGTAAAGTGATTTTCAGAAAGTAATGGGTGACAAGTAGTGTTGGGTGAACATCTAGATGTTCGGGTTCGGGCCGAACAGGCCGAACATGGCCGCGATGTTCGGGTGTGTTCGACCCGAACTCCGAACATAATGGAAGTCAATGGGGACCCGAACTTTTGTGCTTTGTAAAGCCTTCTTACATGCTACATACCCCAAATTTACAGGGTATGTGCACCTTGGGAGTGGGTACAAGAGGAAAAAAAAATTAGCAAAAAGAGCTTATAGTTTTTGAGAAAATCGATTTTAAAGTTTCAAAGGGAAAACTGTCTTTTAAATGCGGGAAATGTCTGTTTTCTTTGCACAGGTAACATGCTTTTTGTCGGCATGCAGTCATAAATGTAATACATATAAGAGGTTCCAGGAAAAGGGACCGGTAACGCTAACCCAGCAGCAGCACACGTGATGGAACAGGAGGAGGGTGGCGCAGGAGGAGAAGGCCACGCTTTGAGACACAACAACCCAGGCCTTGCATGAGGACAAGAAGTGTGCGGATAGCATGCTTTGTACCGCCATGCAGTCATAAATGTAATAAAGATAAGTGGTTCAATAAACAGGGACCACGCGGCAACGCTAACCCAGCAGCAGCAGACGTGATGGAACAGGAGGAGGCGCAGGAGGAGAAGGCCACGCTTTGTGAGACACAACAACCCAGGCCTTGCATGAGGACAAGAAGCGTGCGGATAGCATGCTTTGTACCGCCATGCAGTCATAAATGTAATAAAGATAAGTGGTTCAATAAACAGGGACCACGCGGCAACGCTAACCCAGCAGCAGCAGACGTGATGGAACAGGAGGAGGCGCAGGAGGAGAAGGCCACGCTTTGTGAGACACAACAACCCAGGCCTTGCATGAGGACAAGAAGCGTGCGGATAGCATGCTTTGTACCGCCATGCAGTCATAAATGTAATAAAGATAAGTGGTTCAATAAACAGGGACCACGCGGCAACGCTAACCCAGCAGCAGCAGACGTGATGGAACAGGAGGAGGCGCAGGAGGAGAAGGCCACGCTTTGTGAGACACAACAACCCAGGCCTTGCATGAGGACAAGAAGCGTGCGGATAGCATGCTTTGTACCGCCATGCAGTCATAAATGTAATAAAGATAAGAGGTTCCATAAACAGGGACCGGCAACGCTAACCCAGCAGCAGCAGCAGCACACGTGATGGAACAGGAGCAGGCGCAGGAGGAGAAGGCCATGCTTTTTGAGACACAACAACCCAGGCCTTGCATGAGGACAAAAAGTGTGTGGATAGCATGCTTTGTACCGCCATGCAGTCATAAATGTAATAAAGATAAGTGGTTCAATAAACAGGGACCACGCGGCAACGCTAACCCAGCAGCAGCAGACGTGATGGAACAGGAGGAGGCGCAGGAGGAGAAGGCCATGCTTTTTGAGACACAACAACCCAGGCCTTGCATGAGGACAAAAAGCGTGCGGATATAGCAGCAATGCTTTTTGCCGCCATGCAGTCATAAATGTAATACAGATGAGAGGTTCAATAAACAGGGACCGGAAACGCTACACCATCCCAGATGTTCATTGGTCATGTTACTTGGTTGGGGTCCTGGAGTGTTGCGTAGTCATTTCCAATCCAGGATTGATTCATTTTAATTTGAGTCAGACGGTCTGCATTTTCTGTGGAGAGGCGGATACGCTGATCTGTGACGATGCCTCCGGCAGCACTGACACAGCGTTCCGACATAACGCTGGCTGCCGGGCAAGCCAGCACCTCTATTGCGTACATTGCCAGTTCGTGCCAGGTGTCTAGCTTCGATACCCAATAGTTGAAGGGTGCAGATGGATTGTTCGACACAGCTACGTCATCTGACATGTAGTCCTTGACCATCTTCTCCAGGCGATCGGTGTTGGAGGTGGATCTGCACGCTTGCTGTTCAGTGGGCTGCTGCTGCATAAGTGTCAGAGAATTTTCCCACTCCAAGGACACTGCCGATACCATTCCCTTTTGGGCACTAGCTGCGGCTTGCGTTGTTTGCTGCCCTCCTGGTCGTCCTGGGTTTGCGGAAGTCAGTCTGTCGGCGTACAACTGGCTAGAGGAGGGGGAGGATGTCAATCTCCTCTCTAAAGTCTCCACAAGGGCCTGCTGGTATTCTTCCATTTTGACCTGTCTGACTCTTTCTTCAAGCAGTTTTGGAACATTGTGTTTGTACCGTGGATCCAGAAGGGTATAAACCCAGTAATTGGTGTTGTCCAGAATGCGCACAATGCGTGGGTCGCGTTCAATGCAGTCTAGCATGAATTGAGCCATGTGTGCCAGAGTCCTACCAGAATCCTCATCATCCTCTTGTGAGCATTGTGATAGTTGTTGTGATGCATCATAGTCGTCACCTTCCTACTGGTCTGCTTCTGCTGACCATTCGCGCTGAATTGTGGAAGTCCAACGTGCACCGCTCTGGCCCTCGTCAGTGGTGGCATGAAATTCCTGCTCCAACTCCAGCTGTTCCTCCTCCTCTTCTTCGTCATAGCTGCTGGGGCCAGCGTTCCCTGAGGCGGATGGCCTGATGTTGGTACCATCACGCTGATCGTTTTCTCCTTCAGATTCCCCCAGTTGCATCATGACAGCTGTTTCCTTGATTTTCAACATTGACCTCTTCAGTAAACACAGCAGTGGTATGGTAATGCTGACTGAAGAGTTGTCACTGCTCACAAGCAACGTGGATTGCTCAAAATTTTGGAGGACTTGGCAGAGGTCCAACATGTTGGCCCAATCGGATCCACAGAAGCTTGGCAGCTGTCCGGATGCGCCTCGGTACTGCGCCGTCATGTACTGGACCACTGCACTCTTCTGCTCACAAAAGCGTGCTAGCATGTGCAACGTAGAATTCCAGCGCGTAGGGACATCACACAGCAAGCGATGGTGGGGGAGATTGAAGCGCTCCTGCATCTTGGCGAGTGCCCCCGAAGCAGTACTGGAATTTCTACAATGTTTGGCCACTCGACGCACCTTCAACAGAAGATCGGCCACGCCTGGGTATGTCCTCAGGAACCGCTGAACTACTAGGTTCATCACGTGCGCCAGGCAAGGGATGTGTGTCAGCTTAGCCAACCTTAAAGCGCGAATGAGATTACTCCCATTATCACACACAACCATTCCTGGTTTCAGGTCCAGCGGTGCCAGCCACAAATCCGTCTGTTCCTTTATTCCCTTCCAAATTTCCTCCCCTGTGTGCTGCTTATCCCCAAGGCAGATCAGCTTCAGCAACGCTTGCTGACACATGCCAACAGCTGTGCTGCACTGCTTCCACGATCCTACTGCTGCTGGGTTAGCGTTTCCGGATAAGGTACAGCTTTGAGATGCGTTGGAGGAGAAGGAGTCAGAGAGGTAGGTGCTGCTGTTGTTATCCAGTGGGAGGGACGGCGGTGCAGCTGTTTGCGGCGTGGGCAACACCCGCGCCGTAGCAGGTGAGGAATCGCTGCCAGGCTCCACAAAGTTCACCCAGTGCGCGGTAAGGGAGATGTATCGACCCTGTCCGAACGCACTCGTCCAAGTGTCAGTGGTGAGGTGAACCTTGCAGGCAACGGCATTCTTCAAGCTTCGGGTTATTTTGCTGACCACGTGCTCATGCAACTCAGGCACTGCAGAGCGCGCAAAGTGGTAGCGGCTGGGAACCACGTAACGTGGGATGGCCACTGACATCATGCCCTTGAAGCTGTTTGTCTCCACCACTCGATATGGCAGCATTTCGCAGGCCAGAAGCTTGGCTATGCTGGCTGTTACTGCCACGGCCCGGGGGTCATTTGCTGGCAATTTCCTCTTGCGCTCAAACATCTCCGACACAGACAACTGAACCGTAGCGCTGCACACGGAAGGGCTGTTGGTTGTTGTGTTTGATGAACACTGGGAGACCTCAAGAGCACTACTCCGGAAAGTGACAGTGTCAGCGTCGTCTGATGTTTGTGAATGTTGTGAACCACGCAATGGCTGGGCTACTGCTGCTGCTGAGGCGGGTCTGGTGGTGAGTCTGGTGAACCCAAGGGAGGCAGTGTTGCTGGTACCCTGTTCTGCCGCGTTTGCCCACAGAGTGGGATGTTTGGATAGCATGTGGCGGCTCATGCTGGTGGTGGAGAGGTTGTTAATACTTTTCCCCCTGCTCAGGCGGGTCTTGCACACCTTGCAAATCGCCATGGTAACATCCTCAGTGCAGTCTTCAAAGAAAGCCCAGACTTTGGAGCACCTGCCTCCTTGCTGGCGATTTCTGTTTGCTCCTCTTTTGCCTCTCACTTGAACTTCCACGCTTGTGGTGCCTGAAATTGCGCGCCGCCTACCTTGTGGCACAAGGCGAACTCGTGCAGCAGTGGGTTCTTCAACAAACTCATCTGTGGTGCTGCTACAACGGCGATGTTCTCGTTCACAAACAAAATCTGGGTCTATGTCCACATTGTCCATACCCTCCTCTTCCATCTCCTCAAACTCGTCATATGTCATTGTGGGGGGCCGCCGCCGTGGAGTAGAGCTCCCCAGAACAACCTCTGCGCAGCTCACTCCAACGTCGTCTTCCAGATCTTGTCGGCCGACCTCCTGCAATTGCAACCCCTCCTGCCCAACTTGCTCTGGGATTTGGGTTTCCGAGTCCTCCTCGGACTCGCCTTGTATTTTAGTGCGCGATGCATTTCCCACAGTTAATGGTTGTGAATCCGGGCACAACATTTCTGGCTGTTCCTCCATTGACCTTTGAAAGGTGGAAGTTTGTTGGGCTGGGAATAGCTCCTGCGAATACCCCATTGTGTCCTGAGGTAATTCATCGGACTGGTTATCTGGCAGTTGTGTGCGTGGTGTCGCTGCCGGTTGTGTCAGCTTTGTGCCCACTGGCTCCTTGTAACTGGCTGAGGACTCGGACCTCGTGCGTGATGTGCTGGTGCTGCTTAACCCACTGCTGGACGCTTGAGAGGTCATCCAAGTAATTATCTGGTCCTGTTCTTTTGGATCTGTGAGGGTTGTTGTCCTGGACAACATGGGCAGTATTGAGTGGGTTTTCTTGGGTGCTCCCCTGTGGCCTGTACGTGAACCGTCAGGGGAAACACCTCTTCCCTTGCCCCTTCCTCTTTCACCGGATTTCTTCCTCATTTCACTTATCCTTACAGTACACGCTGACTGGCAGCAGTACAGTGGCAGTACAGAAATGCTATACAGTACCAGTATTCCCAGCAGCGACACAGAGCACAATGCTATACAGTGGCGGGTGAGCGGTGTACCACTATTCCCAGCAGCGACACAGAGCACAATGCTATACAGTGGCGGGTGAGCGGTGTACTACTGTTCCCAGGCCCAGCAGACACAGAGTGGAAGTAAACACAATGCTATATAGTCTGGCTGAGCGGTGTACACAGAGTGGCAGTACACACAATGCTATATAGTCTGGCTGAGCGGTGTACACAGAGTGGCAGTACACACAATGCTATATAGTCTGGCTGAGCGGTGTACACAGAGTGGCAGTACACACAATGCTATATAGTCTGGCTGAGCGGTGTACACAGAGTGGCAGTACACACAATGATATATAGTCTGGCTGAGCCGTGTACACAGAGTGGCAGTACACACAATGCTATATAGTCTGGCCGAGCCGTGTACACAGAGTGTCAGTAAACAATGCTATATATAGCGTGGCTGAGCGAGGTACACAGTGGCAGTACACACAATGCTATATAGTCAGGCTGAGCCGTGTACACAGAGTGTCAGTAAACAATGTGAACGGTTTGGCCGAGCACCGTCAGGTGTTCGGCCGAACTCGAACATCACCCGAACAGGGTGATGTTCTGCAGAACCCGAACAGTGGCGAACACTGTTCGCCCAACACTAGTGACAAGCAATGGCAGGTAGTAATGAGTGAAAGGGACAAGTAGTAGGTGACAGCACGTCTTATGAGTTATGACAGATAGTAATGAGTTACAGATAGTTAACAATAAGCAATGACAGGTAGAAGGTGAACGATAGTAACAAATAGTTGGTGACAATTATTAGCCAGTAGTTGGTGACAAGTAGAAGCAGATAGTTGGTGGCAGGTGGTGTAAGGTAGTGGGATACAAATAGTGAAAGGTATTTGGTGACTGACTAGTAGATTAGTGAGCGATAGTGAATTACAAGTGGGGATGGTCGTAGTCAGCCAACTTCGCTACGTTGGAACTACGTGTAGTTTTAAGCAATTACGCTTCGCCAAACTACAGTTTTGAAATCAAATATTCGCTTTGTATGCATTTCGTAGACTACGCGTTAAAATACGCAATTATGCGTAGAAAGAAGCATAGTGTATGCGGTTGCTTATGCCCACATGCACAAAAGTTTACGCATTCATTCCTTTAACCACCCTAGCGTTCTGGACGAGCTGAGCTCGTCCAAGAAAAAGTTGCTGTTAGTGTTTAGGACGAGCTCAGCTCGTCCAGCGCTGTCCCCACTCACCAGCGTGCACAGCGTGATCTCCGCCGCCTCCTCTGTGCTGCTGCGGCTGCTGCGGGGCTCCCTCTCCCTCCTGCTGGCTCTGATCGCCGGCGCCAGGCTCCCCAGGCTCCTCCGATCCTCCGGTCCCCGCTCCCCAGGCTCCCCCGATCCTCCGGTCCCAGCTCCCCTCCTCTCCGCAAGCCTACGGAGATCCAGCAGTCAGGGAAGATGGCGTAGCCCAGCCACTTCCTCTGACGCCGGCTCCTGCGCCCCCTAGTGTCCGGCGCGGCGACAGCATCATTGGATTACATAGGTACACAAACTCTATGTAATCCAATCATGCTACTGTATTTCAAAAAGTTGTTTGCACAAACACAAACACCTGTCAGCTCTCAATAAAAGCCCTGAACAGTTACTGGCTCTCCCTCTTTCAGAGTCCTCAGCGTCCAGTGTTAGTCTGTTTACAGCTATCATCTGTGATTTCTGTGCGATTTCTGTGCGATTACTGCTTTTTTCCAGCCTTAGCTTCGTTCATATTACTGTCAGATTGCGTATTGCTTTCCGTCTTTTTCAAGACGCTGTGATCCCTGTGCGTTTGCTTTTGCTGGTTTTTTTTGTTTTTTTTTTTTGTCGCTGCTCGTGACCCCGTACCCTGCTTGGGGTCATGGCCTCGTCCTCCCGGAGGCGTGTGCGTGACGAGGAGTTGTTGGATGTCCTCGAGGCAAGCGACAGCGAAGACGAGCTCCTAGAGGAATCGACAGACAGCGATGTTCCCGGTAACCTGTCTTCGGAGACGGAGACCAGTGATGAGGAAGCCGAGGAGCCAGTGACGGTCGCACGCACCTGGTGTGAGCTGGGGAGCCCCACTCAAGCTCCGCCACCCAGGTTCCCCTTCACAGGGGCACCCGGGCAGAAGATCGCGTGCGACGAGAGTCCGCTGTCCTTTCTGGAGCTCTTCCTGACTGATGACGTCATCCGCAAGATTGTTGAGGAGACGAATCGCTATGCAGCGCAACATCAGCAGGGATCTTCTCTACCCAGGTTCTCGCGGAGCAGGAAGTGGGAACCTGTGACCAGCAACGACATCTGGGTGTTCCTGGGGCTCGTCATCCTCCAGGGAGTTGTTGGTAAGCCGCTGCAGAAGTGGTACTGGACCACTAATAAGATCCTCAGTACGCCCTTCTTTGGATCTGTTATGTCCGAGCCACGGTATACCCTCATCATGAAGTATTTGCACTTCGGAAACAACGAGGAGTTTGATGAGGCCACCCATCCCGCACCCAAGCTGAAAAAAATTTGGGACATATACCAGATGATTGTTGCGAACTTCAAGGCTGTGTATGTTCCAGATCGCGACATCACGGTTGACGAAAGCCTCATGGCATATAAGGGGAGACTGAGCTGGGTGCAATTTATTGCCTCAAAAAGGGCACGCTTTGGGGTGAAGTCGTATATGCTCTGTGAGGCCAACTCCGGGTACATCTGGAACTCTGTAATTTACACGGGCAAAGGCACCAAATTTGCCCCTCAGTTCAGCCAGTTTGGGTGTGCCACCTCCTCTGTCCTAACCCTAATTGAGCCATTGCTGGATCAGGGGTACTGCCTGACGACAGACAATTTCTACAGCTCCCCTGAACTTTTTGATTACCTGGTCCAGCATAAAACCGATGCCTATGGTACCTTGAGGGCTAACCGTCGGAATCTGCCGCCGGCCTTTTCTGCCAGGAAGCTGAAAAAGGGGGAGGTCGTTGCCTGGCAGAAAGGCAAAATGATGGCTCTAAGGTGGAAGGACAAACGTGATGTCTGTGTCCTCAGCACTATTCATAATGCCGAGACTGTCCGCACCACCAACAGGAGTAAACAGGAGGTGGATAAACCCAAAGCCATACTGGATTATAACAACACTATGGGGGGTGTGGACAGGGCTGATGGAGCCATGACTTTCTATCCGGCTGTCCGCAAGCAGCAGCGGAAATATTATAAAAAAAATTTCCGCCACTTACTTGAGCAGTGCTTGTGGAATGGCTATGTGCTCTACAAGAAAAGGTGTGTAAGGCCTGTACCCCACCATGACTTTGTCTGGCAGCTGACGGAAGCAATCTGCACGAAGTACCCCCCACCAGAGTCAACATCTAGACCGGGGCGCAGGGCATCATATGTCGTGAATCCGGCACGGCTTTCAGGGAGACACTTTGTGGAGTACTTGCCACCGACCCCACAGAAAGCAAACCCTACAAGAAGGTGCGTTGTTTGCTGCAATAAGAAGGACAAGGATGGCAAAAAGATGCGGAAGGAGACCCGCACTTACTGCCCAGATTGTGACATGGCACTTTGCGCATTACCATGCTTCAAGATCTACCACACTAAAGAAGTGTTCTAAGGTACACTTGTAGCCTGTATAATTTTGTTTCTGCCTTCATTTATTTATTTCTGCATTGATTTATTTATTTCTGCATTTTCTTTATATTTCTGCATTGAGGAAAAATGCAAGGTATTTCAGTTAGTTATTCATAAATTTTATTTTATTTTTGACAAGAATTAGTGTTTGACACTTTTATTATACTCAGAATGTATACTAAACTCTTGCTTGGCTCATTTTGGTAAGTTACAGGAAAAAAGGTGCTGAAAATTAAATGTACCGCTTTTTGCACAGAAATCCTTGGGAATCAGAACGCCGAGGTGGTTAAAATACCTACACCGGGAACTTTTCTATGCGTACATTTCCCTTTTCAATGCGTAAATTTGTAAGCATACAATCGCACACGGAAAATTAGATACGAGTAACGCATTCGTAGTTCACTACACAATTCACATGTTACCTACGCATAGTGGGCGTAAGTTACACGTAGCGGTACTTTGTTACGTGTAAATTCGTAAGCGTACTTTTGAAACTTCACCTACGAGCTACGATGCGAACTACGATGCGTAACTTCGCACTGGCGTAGTTTCTGCTCATTCCTGATTACAAGTAGTGGCAGATAGTGAGTGATGGGTAGTGTTTAAAATAGCATGTGACACGTAGATGTTTTAGCTCACATACAATATAGGAGAACCAACTTATATAGAGAGCTTCACTCAATAAAGAGTTCCTTCTCCCAGAGCCAGTTATACGGGTTTCTAGACAATGCTTGGCCATAATATTGACTCATAAAAGCAGATATGACCTGAGCTCAACCACAATAACAGATTTGTAAGAGTGAACAGAGGCGCCAGCAGGATAAAAGGTTCTAAAAGGCTTAAAATCCCTTAGGAGGTGGTGGTGGACTCGCCTCCCCGAAGCAGACAAGATACCGTCAGTTTTATGACAACAGGTTTATTAATATACTCCAAAACAAACAGTGCAACGCGTTTCATGGGCATGTTCCCGCTTCCTCAGGCAATAAACAGATAGGAGTACACAGTATAGTCTCAAGGTCACGAAAATCTGTTTATTGACTGAGGAAGCGGGAACATGCCCATGAAACGCGTTGCACTGTTTGTTTTGAAGTATATTAATAAACCTGTTGTCATAAAACTGACGGTATCTGGACTGCTTCAGGGAGGCGAGTCCACCACCACCTCCTGAGGGATTTTAAGCCTTTTAGAACCTGTTATCCTGCTGGCGCCTCTGTTCACTCTTGCATTACCAATATCCACCCCTGGTGGAGGGGTTGATCCCCATTTTTTCCTTATCTACAAAGAGTGACTTTTAATCCTGAGTGAGGACAGGTCTAATCTCCTCACCCCCCTATACAGTGGTTACCTAGGCGGTAACCCACGTTTGTGAGTATATCTATATATATAATAGAGTAAGTGCCTCAACCTTCAAGCAAGAAGAAGAAGTAGCGCCCCGCCCCCAGGGCCGGTCCAAGCAAGAAGAAGGGGCTGGTCCAAGCAGGAAGAAGAAGTAGTGTCATATCAAACCAAGGGCAAAGAGGGATAATTTGCATATTCAGTAGCAGTGCATTGTGGGTAACCACAAATGTTCACTTATAGCTGAATTATTGCAGATTTACTTCTGTTTTAAAAAGGAAAATTACACCAAGCTTTGCTTTTTTTTAGTAGGAGGGCTTTTTGGTCTCTTTTATCCACCTATACATTCTTAGTAGTTTGGGTCACCCTGAGCTGCTTGGTTACTCTGTTGTACTGGTCCAAGCCCTATCTCATACAGCCTTATCAATACCTGCCATGCACTGATGAGGACCAAATGTCTGAAATAGGCTGTCACATGTGGGTTTGATATGACTGTGCAAAACTTAAAGGAATATTATTGATTCACATATTTTTCAATTGCCACAGGAATTGTTTGGCAAGTGCTGCTAAGTACTGGTGTATACATTTTAGAATCAACTTCTTTGTTTACTGTTATCAAAATACATCCAAACTTTTCTGATGCCAAAACTGAGAGCTGACTGAGCCATGAGGAGAGGGGAAATTTCCCTCACACTTGATCAAGTTAACTCTATGTGTAACTCTGAGTGTGACAGAGAGAAAGCTGCAGCTCCTGTGTCCTGTGTTTCTGACTGACGTGTCTGAAGAGAGCAGAGGAAATATAACTAATTGTCACAGCTTTTTCATACTGTTTTTGCTTTCAGAGTTTGATATGTTTGATATTTGCTTTCTGTAGTCTGATATGCACCTCTTCTGCAATTGATTAGTCCCAACATAGCTAAATCCTACCCTCAATAAATTACAGCTTTTGCCTCTGATATTTAACATGAAAAGTAGGAAAATGTTTACACAGCTACTTAGACATTTGTACACTGTCATTTTAGAACACTTGGGTATCGATAGCATTCCTTTAACCTCCTTGGCGGTATGAAAAATACCGCCAGGAGGGAGCGCAGCAGTTTTAAAAAAAAATTTTTTTTTTTTTAATCATGTAGCGAGCCGAGGGCTCGCTACATGATAGCCGCTGCTGAGCGGCATCCCCCCGCCCGCTTTGATCGCCTTCGGCGATCTCCGATCAGGAAATCCCGTTCATAGAACGGGATTTCCTGGAGGGCTTCCCCCGTCGCCATGGCGACGGGGCGGGATGACGTCACCGACGTCACTGACGTCGGGACGTCATTGGGAGTCCTGGGCCACCCCTCGGCGCTGCCTGGCACTGATTGGCCAGGCAGCGCTGGGGTCTGGGGGGGGGGGGGGGCCGCGCGCCGCAGAAAATAGCGGCGATCGGGCGGGGGCCGGCGGCGATCAGAGTGCTGGCGCAGCTAGCAAAGTGCTAGCTGCGTCCAGCAAAAAAAAAATTATGAAAATCGGCCCAGCAGGGCCTGAGCGGCACCCTCCGGCGGCTTACCCCGTGTCCAGCACGGGGTTACCGCTAAGGAGGTTAAAGCTATAGGCTTGCTTGACTTACCAAGGGTGAAAAGGAATACATTTGCATATTTAGTAGTGGTGCATTGTGGATAATCACAAATGTCCTTGCAATGTACAGATAAGGACCAAAAGTCTGAAACAGGTTGTCACATGTGGGTTTGATATGACTGTGTAAAATTTAAAGGGAAGGTTCAGGGAGGGTGGGGAAAAAATAAAAATCAATTTCCACTTACCTGGGGCTTCCTCCAGCCCGTGGCAGGCAGGAGGTGCCCTCGCCGCCGCTCCGCAGGCTCCCGGTGGTCTCCGGTGGCCGACCCGACCTGGCCAGGCCGGCTGCCAGGTCGGGCTCTTCTGCGCTCCAAGTCCTTGTACTTCTGCGTCCCATGCCGGCGCTCTGACGTCATCGGACGTCCGCCGGGCTGTACTGCGCATGCGCAGTAGTTCAGTCTTTGACCAGGACCGGATTTACAGCTCCGGAGCCTATAGGTACATACCCTCCGACGCCCTAATCTCCGCCCTTTAATGTTCACAACCCAAATGCCACGCCCCCACTGTTTTGAAATATAAGCTGATACTAGCAGGATTCAGTGGTGGTAGGTGGGTGTGATAGTAAATAGTCAGTGGGGGTAGGTAGGTGGGAGAGTGCAGCGGGTAGGTATAGAGTGCCCAGTAAATAGTCAGTGGGGTTAGGAAGGTGGGAGAGTGCAGTGGGTAGGTACAGAGATCTCAAAGAGTAGTCAATGGGGGTAGGTAAGTGGGAAAGTCCAGCAGGTAGGTATAGAGAGCAGAGAAAGGAGTCAGTGGGGGTAGGTAGGTGGAAGAGTGCAGCAGGTAGGTATAGAGAGCAGAGAGAGAAGTCAGTGGGATTAGGGAAGTGGGAGAGTGCAGCAGGTAGGTGTAGAGGGTACAGAGAGGAGTCAGTGGTGGTAGGTAGGTGGGAGAGTGCAGCAGGTAGGTACAGAGAGCAGAGAGAGGAGGCAGTGGGATTAGGGAAGTGGGAGAGTGTATCAGGTAGGTGTAGAGGGTACAGAGAGAAGTCAGTGGGGGTAGGTAGGTGGGAGAGCACAGCAGGTAGGTACAGAGAGCACAGAGAGGAGGCAGTGGGGGTAGGTAGGTGGGAGAGCACAGCTGGTAGGTGTAGAGGGCACAGAGAGGAGGCAGTGGGAGAAGGTAGGTGGGAGAGTGCAGCAGGTAGGTACAGAGAGCAGAGAGAGGAGGCAGTGGGAGTAGGTAGGTGGGAGAGTGTATCAGGTAGGTGTAGAGGGTACATAGAGAAGTCAGTGGGGGTAGGTAGGTGGGGGAGCACAGCAGGAAGGTACAGAGAGCACAGAAAGGAGGCAGTGGGGGTAGGTAGGTGGGAGAGCACAGCCGGTAGGTGTAGAGGTCACAGAGAGGAGGCAGTGGGGGTAGGTAGCTGGGAAAGTGTAGTAGGTAGGTGTAAAAATCAGAGAGAGGAGTCAGTGGTGGTAGGTTAGTGGGAGAGCACAGTGGGTAGGTATAAAGCAGAGAGAGGAGTCAGTGGGGGTAGGTAGGTAGGCAGGCAGGTAGGTGGGAGAGCAAGATAGTAATAGCATAATAGCCTTTAAAGAAAAACATTTTGAAAGAGCTGATATTAATTCTGCACTAAATCTGCCATTTGTCTACTTCCTACTTTCATGGAAGTAGACATATTTTTATCTCTGCCATGGCAGCCAGCTGAGACAGAGGAGAGATCAATTTACGATTAACCACAGATGACAGGGAATCAGACAGGCTAAACTCTCTTAAAACTTACAGGGTCCTTCTGTCCTGTAAAAGAGTTCAGGTCCCTGTGCAGGAGTTTATTCAGGTCCACTGACAGAGGCAGTGTTGGAGTGGACGGGGTTCCTGGTGGAGGGGCGGACTTGCGGTAGATTTAAATCCTTCTTCTCCCGAATGCCCCGAGGATCCAGATGGTGGCTGAGGGGGACTCGGTGGGCAGAAGAAGGACTCAGAGGATGGAGGAGGAGAGCAGGTCTAAAGGAACGGTGGGGACCGGTTGCTATCTTTCTGGCGGCGGCATCCTCATTCTACAACAGCAAGCAGCACATTTCATAGGATGCTCACCGGCGTTGACGTCACTCAGCAGCGCCCTCTGCGTCCCCTCCATGGTCACACACTGTAACCATGGCGAGGACGCAGGGGGCGCTGCTGAGTGACGTCAACACTAGACACCAGGAGCCGATAGGCATCCTTTGATCCATGCCGCTTGCTGCTGCCGAGGGAGGGAGCCGCCATCACTGCTGCTGGTATGGAGGGAGGGAAGGAGGGAGGGAGAAAGAGAAGTGGCACTTTTGGTGGCCAGTGAGCCACCCGCCCCTTACAAATGGCTCCGTCTCTAGGCACGTGCCTTTAGTGCCTATTGTTAAATCCGGCCCTGACTTTGACCCAAAATTTAAAGCTTGAATAATCTGGCATAACTATAAACAGTGAAAAGGTCAGCATTTGCTAAATTACACTTAGGATGGTGTGGAGAGGAGTGGTGCTCGGATACCCCCAATTATGGATTCAAGTGAATCCGATCACGGCAGTATCAAAATCCGGATACGCCGTGATCGTGAATCCGGACTTGATGCCCAATTCCCGAATTTGACTCGGAATTTAACCGTGATTAAAAGTGATATCCGTGATCACGGCCGTGATCCCGATTTGACTTTAACGGTTAATAGCAAAGCCCCTTACATGCTAGAAACACCAAATTTGCTAAGTAGAAAAGTGAGAACAAGAGGATAACATTTTTTTCAAAAAGACCTTATAGTTTTTGAAAAAACGATTCTAATGTTTCAAAGGAAAAAGTATACATTTAAATTCGGTAAATACATTAACTGTCATTATATGTATACTTTTTTCATTTGGAAACTTTAAGATCTTAAAATGTTCCTCTTGTCCCCACTGTTCTTCTTACCATATCTGGCTAATCACGAATACCGTGATCACGAGTCAGGTAACAAGTGCATTTGTGATCGGTATTCGTGATCAAGAGCTGATCACTATTGCCGATTACGACCTTGTGATCAGCAAAAACGACTCATGATCACGAGGTCGTAGCATGCACCACTAGTGGAGAGGAATTAGAGGGAGGAGATTAATTTTTTAGATTTAATATTTAATGCATACTTTGCCTTATGGATCAGTTTAAATTGTGATTCCCTCCAAATCTCCCCTGAATCAGTTTTCAGATTAATAAGCGTCCCTCAAAAATGTTAGTCTCAATCTCCTTACCCTCAATTTCCTTAGTCGAAAGCCTGAGGTTCCGCACCGCCAACTAGAAATATCCATGCATCACTCAGTTCTGATAACATTGGAGTACACAGTTATAAATACCAAGTGGCTACAAATTACATTTCTAACTAAATAAACTGTTGAGATGAACACAGTTGTATTTATCCTCTTACTCCTAAAATGACCTTTTTTTTTTTTTAGATATTCCATGGTCTTATTTTTTATTTAAACATTAAGGCTTCTTGCACACCAAGACGTTGCATTAGGTGGCACGTTAAGGTCGCATAACGTGCACCTAACACAACGTATGGTGCTGCAAGAGCCGACGGTAGAGTGAGCCGCGTTAGGCGGCTCGAGTCCTATAATGTCTCCCAGAGTGGCGCTGATTGGCCAGCGGGACCACGTGATGCGGAGCGAGACACTCCGCATCACGTGGTCCCGCCGGCCAATCAGCGCCCGCCAGTGCAGTGAATATTAAGTAGCCATGTGCGCGGCTACTGTAGCTGGCTCTCCCCGCCTCCTCCGCCCCCCACTGCGCATGTGCAAACAGTCTAACGCGGCTATAGCCGCTCCAACGCCTTAGCATGCTGCACTTTGCACAGAACGTGCAGCGTTACATGTAACGCAACGTGGGCTGTGTGAACAGCCCACTTGTGTTACATTGCTGTGCGTTGGGGGAGCGTTACAGGCGCACTAACGTGCACCTGTAACGTCTTGGTATGTAAGCAGCCTTACAATGTAGATTGCATGTTTTATTGCCCCTGCTTAGTGGCAGCCTATTAAGTGTCCCAGTGTTAAAATACATGAACTATTGACCTTTTTCTATGTCTCCACTGCGCTCAGAAGTTGTATTCAGCCAGGAAAACCTTTATGTCTGTAATTTGCCTATCAGTGATGTTGCTGTCACTTGCATGCCTGAAAATTAACTATTTCAGTTAGTTCTTACTTTAGTCAGTTCTTTTAAAGCGGAATATAACCCTGCATTTCAACTTTGCTCTAAAACATTATTTACAGTATATTATATGCAACCAGCATTTTTTTTTTTACTAGACCAGCATTGGAAGGGTTACACAGGGCTTTAAAGTTCCTTTAGATTTCTGCAGACGCATCCGAAGCTGAAAAGAGATACATTTTGTTTACAGAAATGTATCTAAGTGTTTAATGTGACTCATCTCTCTGACTGAGAAGGAGCTTGGAGGACTGCCAAAGAGTGTGTAACTGTTTATCAATAGATACATAGAATGTAACAATCGGAACTTCTGCATATCTCTCCACGGAACTTGAAACGTCTGTGTTTAACCCTTCCAATGCTGGTCTAGTAAAAAAAAATGCTTTTTGCATATAATATGCTGTAAATAATATTTTAGAGCAAAGTTGAAATGCAGGGTTATATTCTGCTTTAAAATAAGAAAACCACCCTGGTTATTAGTAATATGTTTTGCACTTACATACACCGGTTTATTTCACCATGTCGCATGATGCCTTGAGTACACTTTAAAGAGGAGCTGTTAGGTATAGGGTCTCGGAGAAAAAACACATTGATCAGTAGCTAAATATTGGCTGTACTTACATTGCATATGCATTTCACTGTCCACGTTTGGATTTCACAGAATTTTTATATAGTATTTGCAGAGAATGATGCTCCTGACAGCTCATGGCAGGTTCCATGATTGTCTGTCTTGTATGAAGCCAATTGTGATGTAATATCCTCCCTTACCTTGCTTCCTGAGGATTTGACTCACAAAAAAAATCAGGATCAAATATCCTAATGGTTCATGATCCGGAGAACACTACTGTGCAGTGAATATTAATTAGCCATGTGGCTAGGAACAATAGCGGACACATGCAGTATACTCTAACGGAACATGTGCCCTGTGAACAGCACATTGATTTTAGCTGGGCTGCAAGTTACAAGCTGCTGTAACATGAGCCTGTAACTTCCCACTGTGAAAGCAGCCTTAGGGCGGGATAGGGAAATGAAGGGGAGAACTAAGGTAGTGCAGTGGGGAGAAGAAGCAGCCCCAGAATGCTTTGCAGTATCTGTTATGCATCCTGCCGGCCTCCTTAAGAGCTTGGGAATAACAGCCGTGCTGTTCAGCACACATCAAAGTAAGAGAGATTTTTAACTTCAGTATTGCCTTTTTGGCTTCCTTCTAAACTGTTTAACACAGGAGAATAGAGGTTTAAATTAGTTTTTGCAGCCTGACAGTTACTCTTTAAAGTACATTTTTAAAGGTAACCTGAAGTGAGAGGAATATGGAAACCACCATCTTATAAACAATGCCAGTTGCCTGGCTGCTGTCATGCTGAGCTTTTGGCTTTAGTTGTGCTTCAGTCACACATCTGCAAAAAGCATGCAGCCAGCGGTCCACAGGCATGCTCAGATGTACCAAAATTCGGTTCGGGTACATTCGAATTCGGGTCCGCATGACATTCGAATTCACCTTCGACCACGAAATTCGGTTCGAATTCATATTCGGTTCTGGGTTATGGCTCAAAATTCGGTAAAAATTAGTGTTTGCAAATTCCGGGTTTTTTTGTGTGTTTTTTTTAAAGGGAATTCACATTGCAATAGGTGTACTTAAAAAAAAAAAACTAAAAACGTGACGTGTGGCACTGGCAGCAGGCAATGCATTGTGTGGACCCTGACAGCAGGAGGATAAATACAGCAGCAGGAGGATAAATACAGCAGCAGCAGGAGGAGGAGTGACGTGTTGCACTGGCAGCAGGCAATGTATTGTGTTGACCCTGGCGGTGGGACCACTGACAGCAGGAGGATAAATACAACAGCAGCAGGAGGAGGAGAAGGAGGAGTGACGTGTGTGTGGCACTGGCAGCAGGCAATGCATTGTGTGGACCCTGGCGGTGGGACCACTGACAGCAGGAGGATAAATACAGCAGCAGCAGGAGGAGAAGTAACGTGTGGCACTTGCAGCAGGCAATGTATTGTGTTGACCCTGGCGGTGGGACCACTGACAGCCGGAGGATAAATACAACAGCAGCAGGAGGAGAAGGTGGAGTGACGTGTGTCACTGACAGGAGGCAATGCATAGTGTGGACCCTGGCGGTGGGACCACTGACAGCAGCAGGATAAATACAACAGCAGCAGCAGGAGGAGGAGGTGTGGCGTGTGGCACTGGCAGCAGGCAATGCATAGTGTGGACTCTGGCGGTGGGACCACTGACAGCAGCAGGATAAATACAACAGCAGCAAGAGGAGGAGGTGGAGTGACGTGTGGCACTGACAGCAGGCAATGCATAGTGTGGACTTTGGCGGTGGGACCACTGACAGCAGCAGGATAAATACAACAGCAGCAGCAGGAGGTGGAGTGACGTGTGGCACTGACAGCAGGCAATGCATAGTGTGGACTCTGGCGGTGGGACCACTGACAGCAGCAGGATAAATACAACAGCAGCAGGAGGAGGAGGTGGAGTGACATGTGGCACTGACAGCAGGCAATGCATAGTGTGGACTCTGGCGGTGGGACCACTGACAGCAGCAGGATAAATACAACAGCAGCAGTAGGAGGAGGAGTGGCGTGTGGCACTGGCAGAAGGCAATGCATAGTGTGGACTCTGGCGGTGGGACCACTGACAGCAGCAGGATAAATACAACAGCAGCAGGAGGAGGAGGTGTGGCGTGTGGCACTGGCAGAAGGCAATGCATAGTGTGGACTCTGGCGGTGGGACCACTGACAGCAGCAGGATAAATACAACAGCAGCAGGAGGAGGTGGAGTGACGTGTGGCACTGACAGCAGGCAATGCATAGTGTGGACCCTGGCGGTGGAACCACTGACAGCAGCAGGATGAAAATGAGCGCGGTGTAATATGTTGCCGCTTTATAAATACAATAAATACATAAATAAATTCATAGGTAAATCAATGCAGCAGGCCAGCAGCAGCAGGAGGAGTCCGGTAGAAATATAATAAATACATAAATAAATTCATAGGTAAATCAATGCAGCAGGCCAGCAGCAGCAGGAGGAGTCCGGTAGAAATACAATAAATACATAAACAAATTCATAGGTAAATCAATGCAGCAGGCCAGCAGCAGCAGGAGGAGTCCGGTAGAAATACAATAAATACATAAATAAATTCATAGGTAAATCAATGCAGCAGGCCAGCAGCAGCAGAAGGAGTCCGGTAGAAATACAATAAATACATAAATAAATTCATAGGTAACCATAAATCAATGCAGCAGGCCAGCAGCAGCAGCAGGAGGAGTCCGGTAGAAATACAATAAATACATCAATGCAGCAGGCCAGCAGCAGGAGTCAGGTAGAAATACAATAAATACATAAATAAATTCATAGGTAAATCAATGTAGCAGGCCCGCAGGAGCAGGAGGAGTCCGGTAGAAATACAATAAATACATAAATAAATTCATAGGTAACCGTAAATCAATGCAGCAGGCCAGCAGCAGCAGCAGGAGTCAGGTAGAAATACAATAAATACATAAATAAATTCATAGGTAAATCAATGCAGCAGGCCAGCAGCAGGAGGAGGAGGAGGAGTCGTCACATATGGCAGGCAGCAGGCAATGTATTGTAATTCCCAGGCAGGCACCTCATGTCCTCCTTTCGCTGACAACAGGTGCCAGGAACGTGCCTTCTATCCAGGCCTGGTTTATCTTCAAAAATGTCAGTCTGTCCACGCCCTCTGTGGACAGACGAGAGCGCTTCTCGGTGACCACGCCACCGGCCGCACTGAAGCACCTCTCAGACAGCGCGCTGGAATGGGGGCAAGACAATACCTCCAGGGCGTACTGCGCAAGCTCCCTCCAGATGTGCAAGCGCTCCACCCAGTACTCCATGGGGTCCACAGACTCTTCGCTGCCGGTGTCAAGCCCACTGAAGGACCCCATGTAGTCGGCCACCATCCGGATCATGCGCTGGCTGTGACTCTCACCGAAGGTGGCTGCTGCCCGCACCTCCTCTCTCGGCTGCTTTACCTTCATTTAGAACGCCTGCGTCAATGACAGCAGGTCTCCTGGGCGCCTGACGCTGCTGCTGGCCGCAGGCACCTGCTGCTGTGCTGCTGGCTGCTGGACAGGGAAAGAGGGAGTGGAAGGCGGGGGGAAGGGTTCCTCCAGTCGCCGAATAAGGATCTCCTGCAACTCCCTTGCTCGCTGCGCACGGTCTCTGGCAGGCAGAAATTGATCCCACCTCCCCCTCAGCCGTGGGTCCAGGATCATGCTGATGCAGGCGTCCTCCCTCGCTTGCATCCGCTTGACCCTGGGGTCTGTGTGCAGGCAGCGCAGCATGTGCGCTGCCATGGGGAACAGGGTGGACCGTCTAACAGAGACATCAGGGTCAGCGTCCTCCTCCTCCTCTTGCCCCTGAGACTCTTCCTCCTCTCTCCACCCTCGCACCACTGCTGCTGCGCTCCGATGTTCCCCCCCCAGCAGCAACGTCCAGCACCTCCAACTCCTCCTCCTCCTCCTCCAGGCACTCAAATACCTGCGGAGCAGTGGACTGTGAAAGCAGCTGCTCTTCCAGCTGCTTCAGGGCCTCCTCTCCCAAATCCACCAAATCGCCAAGTGCCCTATCCAGCAGACAAACAAAGGGCACCCACTGGCAGAGGGATGCCCGTTGTTCACTCACCAGGTTGGTTCCCTGCAGGAAGGGAGCCAACACCAAGCAGACCTGCTGCATCTGCTCCCATTGCGCGTTGGTGAGGAGCTGGAGTGTGGTGCTGCTTCTGCTGCCGGTGCCGGCGACAGTGGCATCATAGATGTACCGGTTGACAGCCCTCCTCTGCTCAACCAGCCGCTCCAACATCGCCAGGGTGGAGTTCCAGCGAGTTGGCACATCTATGATGAGGCGGTGTTGTGGCAGGCCCTCCTGCTGCTGGATGTCTGCCAGTTTTGCTGCGGCAGCTGCTGAGCGGCGGAAAGTGCACACAATTTTCCCTGCCGCTTCTAACAGCTCCGACATCCCCAGGTAGGTGCGCATGAACTTTTGCACCACCAGGTTCAGGACGTGGGCCAAGCAAGGGACGTGGAGCAAGTCTCCACTGCTGATAGCAGACAGCAGGTTGGCGGCATTGTCGGACACCACCAATCCCACAGTGAGGCCTCTGGGGGTCAGCCACGTCCTCTCCTGCTCCCTGAGGTACCGGAGCTCGTTGGATGCCGTCAAGGAGTTCTTCCCCAGGCTTTTCATCTCCTGCAGCGCTTGGCAGTGGCGGGCCTTCACGCTGCTGGAGAGACGGGATCGCTTGGTGGTGGGAGCTGCTGCTTCTCCCCTGACCCCGCGCGGTGGCACCACGTAGTGGGCGACTGGTGCTGCTGCGCCCAAGGATGGACCTGCTGCTTCCTCGCTCGGGCTTTCCACCAGGCTGACCCAGTGGGCCATAAAGGACAGATAGCGCTCTGTCCCAAACCGGCTGCTCCAGGAATCCATGGTTATGTGGATCCGTGCACTGACAGCGTGATCCAGCGCGCGACCCATGTTCTCCATGGCAGAGCGGTGCAGTGCTGGGATCGCCCCGCGGGAGAAATAGTGGCGGCTGGGGACTTGCCACTCCGGGATCCCAACCTGCAGCAGCGCTCTGATGTCACTCCCCTCCTGCACAAAGGAATATGGCAGGAGCTGGGAGCACATGGCCCGGGCAAGCAACCCGTTCAGCAACCGGATGCGCCTGTGGGCGGGAGGCAGCACCTTGGTCACACCGGGGAATGCTTCGCTGAGCAGGGTCTGGCGGCGTTTGCCTGCACGGGAGGATGAGGAGGCCACTGTGGAGGGAGCTGGTGATGAGGCCACTGAGGACTGGCTGCCCGGGGGGGGTGAGTGAGTTGCTGCTGTGCTCCTGCTGCTGCTGCTGGATGGGCAGGAGGGGCTGCTGCTGCTGCTGGATGGGCAGGAGGGTCGGCTGCTGCTGCTGAAATCTGTGCAGTGGCTGTCTGGCTCTGACCACTGCCTGCACCACTTTGCATAAGCTTCTCCAACTCATTAAAGTCCTCAAAATGTCTGCTCTGTAAGTGGGTCTGCAGGCACGAGGTACTCAATTTGTGGATATCACGACCTCTGCTGAGACTGAGATTGCAACTGTTGCAAATTTGCACGGGTCGGGTCCACTGGGCACTTGGTGAAGTACCGCCAGACTGGGGACTTCAACCTGCTCTTTGAGCTTGAGGGCTGGGGTTTTTGGGTGCCCTTGGAGGATTGTGCCTTTTTGGTTGTAGTTAGAGGTTTGCTGCGGGTGGTGGTAGTGACTGAAGCAGCAGGCTGTGGCTCCTGCCTTCCACGCCCTGTGCTGGCCACCTTGCTGCTGACGCACCTCTGCGCCAAAGACGCCTCCTCCTCCGATGACGAGCTGCCTTCAACCAACTGTGCTGGTGGTACTGGTGGCACATAGGAAGGATCTATCAAGTCATTATCATCAACCCCAAACAAATCCTGTGAGCCTGACTCAACCAACTCCTCTACCCCAACATCCCCTGCATCACGCCCCTCCTCCTCAGCGCCAACAACAAACTTCTGCACCTCAAACTCCTCCTCCTCCTCCTTGGATGGCCCCATCATCTCCAACTCATACTTCTCCAAAACATCCCTGTACATGGTCACAGTCTCAGGGGAGAAGAGCGTGCTCATTGAGGGCAGGCTGGTCGATGGGGTCACCGTGACCATGGCCTCAAGTGCTGGTGGAGGCCTGCTGCGGACAGGAGTGCTGGTGCTAATGGCACTAGTCTCGCTGGTGCTGGAGGCCTGGCTGGAAAAGGTGGCTTCCTGCCCCACCATCATTTCCACCACAGCCTGCACCTGACTCTCCCCAATGGGCCGTGGGCGACGACCCGTCTCAAAGATGGGCGCAACACGCTGCTGTTGCTCCTCTGCTCCCTCCTCCCTCTGGTCAGTGGCTGGCGGTGGACCAGTCCCAGACCTGCTGCTACTGGCAGTGGCTCCTGCAATGGCGCTTCCTCTCCTGGTGGTGCCTCGCCCTCTACCTCTACCTCTGCCAGTCATTGTGCACTATACAAATACAGTAAAAAAAAATAAGTAGAAGAGGGCGGGAAAGGGTGTAAACTTTAATAAAGTCTGTGTTGGTGGTGACTTGGTGGTGACTAGTAGTAGTAGTAGGCAGTAGTAGTACGCACGCAGGTAGCTAAGAAACACCTAGCGTACTACGCTACAAGTAAGTCGTGCGGCAGACAGCCGGTGACAATTAAAAACGGTCACACACGGTCAGACGCAATCAATCAATAGGCTTGGGCAGGCGACAGACAGTCACAGGTCACTCACAACAATGGATGCTGGTGGTGGCCTGCCGCCTGTATGTGTTGTAACTCTTATTTATTACACACACTACGGATGATAATAAAATCACACAGTAAAAGTGAAAAAAATATATATATGTGAACGGGTACTAGTAGACTAGTAGTATAGTAGTAGACACTAGTAATATGCACGCACGCAGGTAACTAAGAAACACCTAGCGTACTACGCTACAAGTAAGTCGTGCGGCAGACAGTCGGTGACAATTACAAACGGTCACACACGGTCAGACGCAATCAATCAATAGGCTCGGGCAGGCGACAGACAGTCACAGGTCACTCACAACAACGGATGCAGGTGGCGCCCTGTATGTGTTGTAACTCTTATTTATTACACACACTACGGATGATAATAAAATCACACAGTAAAAGTGAAAAAAATATATATGTGAACGGGTACTAGACTACTAGTAGTATAGTAGTAGACACTAGTAATATGCACGCACGCAGGTAACTAAGAAACACCTAGCGTACTACGCTACAAGTAAGTCGTGTGGCAGACAGTCGGTGACAATTACAACAATCGGTCACACACGGTCAGACACAATCAATCAATAGGCTCGGGCAGGTGAGGTGACAGACAGTCACAGGTCAGGTCACGCACAATGGATGCTGGTGGTGGCCTGACACAGTCAGTAACTAACTAACACAGTACTGAAACTAATAAAGTAACAGACTACAGCAGTAATAATTAACTAAACTAGTACTACTAGCACACAACTAACTAGAATCCCTAACCTACCTAAGCTAGTAGTAGGCTAAGGCTACCTAGGCTAGCAGGCCTAGCCTGCTCACAGACTAACACTAGCCTAGCACAGTATACACTATACACTAGCTGACTAAAAACAATCAAAATACTAGCTAACTATATAAGACAACAATAAATGTGTTTAGGAGGTGTTTAGGAAGCAAAACGCTAGGTTTAGCAGTGAAAAGCACTTGCTCAGACACAGCACAGCACTGGAGAATCTCTCAGTACCAGCAGCAGTCACACAAGTGCGTGGCTCCGCAACATGGCCGCCGCCTTATATACAGGAGGGGAGGGCCAGGCTCCCCTCCTCTGATTGGTTGCTAGGGTTGCCAGCTCCTCGGCAGGAGGACTTCTGATTGGCTCAATCACGTCATCCCCGAATCCCGAAGCCGAAACCGAACCCACAGCTCCATCCGGCCGAATTCGAGTGCGCACATTCGGCAGGCTTTGTATTCGGGTTCGGCTCGGATCGCAGCATTCGGGTTCGGGTTCGCATGCGGCAAACCCAAAAAACACCCGATTTTTGGGGGGAACTTTGCATTCGGGGTCCTGCTGAGCAACCCTGCCAGCGGAGTCACAGCATTTGACCTGCACACTTTATTCTAGGCCAGCTACTTATAATGTTAGAAGCAGAGGATCAGCGCAGAAGTCTGGCAAATAGTAATGATTGAAATCAGCTAATTACGATTACGCAAAATTTAGCATACATTTTTGCAATGACACCTGTATGTAATTACTGTTTGTAAATTCATTTGATTTCGTATTATCATTCATAATTTTGTGTAATTTTTGTGTCATTTCGTGCCGACTTTAGCAGTTAGTAGCAAAGCACCAACGTTGCTACAAAAGTTAAGGAGTATGGGGGAAGGGGGGGGGGGGGGATAGTGCGTAAAAGTCAAAAAAAGAATTTTAAAAAAAACCTTAGTTTATAAACTCAAAAGCGACAGTTTAAAAACCATTTTCTTTGCATTTTGAAAATTGATTTTCTCAAAAACTACAAGGTCTTTTGGAAAAAATATTTTTTTTACTTGTATCCACTATTCTACTTAACATATGTAGTGATTTGTGGCAATAATATGTATGAGGGCTTTGTCATTGACCTCTAAAGCAGGCACAAAATTACGCAAAAATTACACATAAATTACACCCCCATCCCCCCCCCCCAAAAAAAAAAAATCAGAAATCAATTGAATAAAAATTGTAATTACATATAGGTGTAACTGAGAAAATTACGAATGATTACAGTTACGGACTAAATTAATTATGATTTTGTCTTGAAAATTTGCATTGCGATTTCACATCCTAATTGTGAATTTCGATGCAAAATTACATCAATGCAAAATATGTGTTCATCACGACTGCCAATTGGCATTGTTTATAAGGCTTCTTTTCCACTTGCAAGCGCAATCCCAAATGTGTATGCGCTTGCAAAAGCTTCTTTTTCCTCTCGACACGATTGCGACGTTCAGTGTCGGGAGCGAAACGTAATTGCAGCAATAATCGTGCAGCACTATGATTGTGCTCAGGGAAAAATCTAAGTGCGCTAATGGAAAAGTGCATTGCTATTTACATGTAAATCATGGTGCACTAGCGATCGTCAAAACGCCGGATTGTGGCTAGTGAAAAAAGACCCTAAGGGAATGAAGATGGCAGCCGCCATATTACGCCCACTTCTTAATAAATCGTCATCACTGCATGTTAATATTCATCTGGATGCTCTCAGAGGATATTGGAGGGCTCCATAGATCGATTCAAACACAACCATCAGTCGTTTTAGAAAGGAAAACAAAACAACAAGCATGTATGATTATACAAGTAAAGGGGGAATGACATGTTTCCTTCATTGGTGAATGTCTGAACTTATTTATTTTCAGGCCAAACATCTTCAGTATTCTCTGTTAATCAGTCTGCTGAGTCAATAGCTCAAGAAGGAGGTTCTGTAACCCTAAACTGCTCGTACACCACACATCACCCATATATAGAGGCTGACATTATGCGGGTCAGTGTGTACTGGAGAGTGGGCAATGTAACTGGACCATATGCCTACCACCCCCACCAGGAAATGGTTCATCCCAACTACAAGGAGAGAACGGTCATAACAGAGACTTCAGACCTCATTATAGAAGATGTGCAGATGGCTGATAACACCTCCTACTACTGCTTTGTGGTGATAAAGCTGTGTACAGACAATGGATATGCAGATGATATTCAGTATGGCGCCGGCACCAAACTAACCATACAAGGTAAAGTAAAGCTAATGTCACGTTCTGGTTTAATAAATTACTTTGGAAATAAATAATGACAAATCTACTTAGGTATATTTTTTATGCTGAAAGTTATTTATTGTTATCTTTAGATGGATTATCAAACAAATTAACACATCCTACCTTTTTCTCCAATAAAAATGCCTAGTGCTTGAATGAAGAATGAACAAAAAAAAAAAAAAAGAAAGCTATGACTTTAAAGGGGAAGTATGGCAAAAAAATTTTAAATATGTGCAAACATATACAAATTAGAAGTACCGTACTTTTTTCCTGAGCAAAATGAGACATAAATGACTTTTCTCCTATGTTGCTGTCACTTACAGTTGGTAGTAGAAATCTGACAGAAGTGACAGGTTTTGGACTAGTCCATCTCTTTATAGGGGATTTTCAGGGATATATTTATTTTCAAAAGCACTTAGTGAATGGCAGTTGCTCTTTCCAACTGCCAAAAAACTGTGTAGTGAGCAGGGAAGCTGGCCAGCATCATTGTTTAAATCCTTTTTAGGGAATATCTTTATAAAGAATAAAAGCCTTGCTGAGAATCCCCCATGAAAAGATGGACTAGTCCAGAACCTGTCTGTGAGAAAACGCGGAAGAGCCGCCTCAAGTGTTCTGAGTGAGGCGGCTGATTCCGCGTTTGGCATGGCAGCTGGAGCATTTAGGCACTCGTCCACCAGTGGGGCGGAACGCGGAGAAACCGCCGCATGCCTAGCGGCGGAATCTGCGTCCGAAGCAGAAGGCGGTACGCCTAGGCCTATTACTGACACAGTGGCTGAGCGCGGGGAAACTGCCACATGCTCGGTTAGCGGTGCGGCTGGTTCCGCATCCTGCACAGCGGATACATTGCAAGACAGATCTGGTGTGACTGGGACTGATAGTCCACACAGGTTCAGAAGGACGCGTGCGCGCGTGGAGAGGCAGAGCTTTTATGACAGACAGAAGGGTGTCAGCTGACCAAGCCGGTCAGCTGACAAATCCACCACTTCCTATTGGTCCAGCACTTAGGGGAGGCGCTGGATAGCGCTAGTGTATATATACTGGGTGCTGGTCATTCCTCTGGTGTCTGGCGTTGCGATCACAACGTGGTAGCACTCAGACCTTGTCAGTATCTGTGTTTATTAGATCAGTTTCCAAAGGTGTTGACGGCCAAGGATCTCACACCTTAGTCTAGGAAATCTGTTATTATCTGTATTATACTCTAGTTCAGTTTCCAAAGGTGTTGACGGCCAAGGAACTCACACCTTAGCTTAGGCATTGTTGATTATTTGTTATGACCTTCTGCTTTCCTGACCATTCTTCTGATCTCTGATTGTGTACATTTGTCATTCTGATACTCTGTTGCTGAACTCGGCTAGTCTCTGGAATCCGCATCTGCCTCCTGTCTCTGTACCTGATCTGTCTGTCTGTTGCCGACCTGGCCTATCCGACCTCGAGAACTATCTTCCCTGTTTGGAGATAGTTCACTGACCTGTCAGTGACACTTCCCCATTGGTGTCACTCACCTTCTGTCCTTCCCTCTCTCAGCCTTGCTCCACCCCTTGGGGAGCTTCAGGCCTGTGGAAGGAATCTAAACCTCAGCAGTATCTCTTACTGTCTAGCACCTATGTTACGGGTGCGTTCCTCAAAGTATTACTGTTGCACCAAACACTCTCATCTCTCAGGTGTCCAGAGGTTAGTAGATATATCTGATTATCGGTGATACTGCAGATCATCAATGATCGGGTATATTCTGTATTCTCGGTGATACAGATCACCGGTAATCAGGCCCTCTCTGTGTTACACCGATCGTTACACTGTCACTTCTGTCAGATTTCTACTACCTACTGTAAGTGACAGCAACATAGGAGAAAAGTCATTTATGGCTTATTTTACTCTGGAAAAAAACATACTTCTTTTTTGTCTATGTTTGCACATATTTAAAATTTTACAATTTGTTTTACCATAGTGCCCTTTTAAGTTGAGAGTTAAATAGTTGTGTGATGCTGGCTGGGCTCTGTGGTTTTCAGGAGCCATCAGTCAGTAGCTTTGATGTAGGTATCACAATAGTGACCATAATGGTTGTTACAGGGCCTGGGGACAGGGGGGACCTGAAGCCCCAGACGAGACATCTACTCATGCTAAATATTATGCCAAAACTAATACTGGCAAAGATGACATAAACATGTTGAGCAAACATTCAAAGGGACATTGACTCAACTTACACAAAGCCAGCAGATTGAATTAGCACTGCCAGTAAAGCAGAGATTTTGGGTTCTGCTTATACATAGACATATGCGGGAAACCGGATCGGAGGGATGTTGATGATTATAGCAACTGACAAGCATAGAGGATTAAAAACAAATTGTGGGTAGTGTATCCTGGTGAATACAGTAGTGATTTTGGGGGAGGGGTGCATTGTGGGATGCAATACTTTGTGGAGGAGAGAAAGCCCTTCAGGGAACCAAGCATCATTTTTAACTTACAGAAAAACTCAACATCACATAAAAAACGCATGATAAAAATGTGTCTCATAAAAAAAAAAAAACTTTCAGTTTACCTCACCTTTTTACATGTAAGGGTTAATTACAGGCACTATTCCTCTACTTCCTCCGTCCGCAAGCAGTACTTAAGCAGCAAAAAAATGGAAGGCAGATACAGACTCTTCTAATTAGACTTAGTTGCTCAGAGGCTGAGATCAAACAAACCCGTTCACCATTATGGAGGGGGAAGGAGGGTCACTGTGCTTCAAACTGATAAGTCACACCTGATGAACTGCTCACCAACAATTGGATAATGGCAGTGAAAAGGGGATGGGACGGGGGGGGGGGGTATGTAATAGTATGAAAATGCAATAAGAAGTGAAAGGGAATGAGGGAACTTTTGTGAAGGGATCGGCACCCAGAAAGCCATCAATCCCAAAGACTGTATGATGGAGTCTGGCAGTCAGCTTGGAGGGATGAATTTTAGTGCTGGTGATCTCTATTTATTTAAGGAAAGGTGTGGGGGGGGGGAAGGCTGCGCATCCCTAAACACATGTTGCAATTGAATGGTTAATCGCACAGGCATACACCGCCTCTGCCAGACTGAAAAATGCATGCCCTGCATCCAAGACAAGTGCTAACATTTATTAAACTAGGAGGTACTTTAGCTTCCAATATGGTTTGCATGCAAAGTATATTATACTAGACACTTGCGCCACGGTGAGGCAAACCTCCGGGCAAGTGGCCTAACCTAAATTTAAAACCTCGGGAGCAGCTAAGCAGAAAAAATGTGTAACTTACATTTGGTAGAACAGCGAGGAGAACGCCAGCGCATACCACTAAGGCTGCATCTGAAATGACCACCAGCTCAGTGTGTAGCACCTATATAGATTTTCTGCACACTTTGCATTCAATTCAGATGCAAATCATATGCAAATCTGCTACTACTTATCATGCAAACAGGAAAACGCAGGAGGAGGGGCTGGGAGCAGCTAACCTGACAGTTACATAGTTACAAAGTTAAGGAAAGGGGGGGGGGGAGCATTTCCTTAACTTTGTAACTATGTAACATGTCAGGTTAGCTGCTCCCAGCCCCTCCACCTGAGTTTCCTGTTTGCATGATAAGTAGTAGCAGATTTGCATATGATTTGCATCTGAATTGAATGCAAAGTGTGCAGAAAGTCTATATAGGTGCTACACACTAAACTGGTGGTCATTTCAGATGCAGCCTTAGTGGTATGCGCTGGCGTTCTCCTCGCTGCATCTCTATTTATTTATTTATTTATTTATGTTACTTCTATCCATCTAAATTTGAGGGGACAGTGTTGCAAAACTGAATGTGTTTTTATTCCCCCAAGAATGTATTCCCGTAGCACAGTCACTGTTAGGAACCTTGTAGAATAAGTTTTGCATGAACATCTTTAACCTACATTAAGATGTATTATTAATCCAGGGACAGTTCTAGCTACAATGGGGCCCTGGGACAAGAGTACCTTGGGGCCCCTCTGACACCACCCCCCCACAGAAAATTCACACCAAGTACCCCAGAGCTGATTGACAGGCCCCATCACCACCACCCCCATACACACCATCACATGATATCGGGAAGGCATCCATCATATGTCCCCTCAAATGCATTTGGCTGTGCATTAACCTCGGAAGCAGGTAGTGCAATCCAGCCTTGCACCGATGGGTCATCATATCTGGAGGGGGGGTCACTTGGGGGGGGGGGGGGGGCTTCAGGCTCTGGGGCCCTGGGGCAATTGCTTCCTTTGCCTCTACAGAAGTGACGGCCCTGTATTAATCCCTGAAACATACAGAGCTAAAATGTTCCTCAGCAACAGTAGTTACATTTTAAAGGGAAGGACAGTAACCACCCAAGAGGGGAACGACGACTGTTGGCTCAGACTAACCCTGTAATAGGCCACACCCTCCCTATCTGACAGTACGGCCGTATGGTATACAGTTTTACTACCTCAAAAGAACTGCCTACTTTCACAAAAATACTCTTTAAAAAGGAACTGTAGTGAAAATAATGTGATGAATACAATTTTTTTTTTGCAATACTCACTTAAAAAATATTTCATCAGTGTTTGCCCATTGTAAAATCTTTCATCTCCTTGATGTACATTCGGAAATTTCGCACAGGTGGCGACATCTTTAGTCCTGTCAGGTGCAGCTCTGTGACGTTATGATTTTTTAATCATGCCACGTTGTGCCACGTTGTGCCACCTTGAAGCCATAGCGCAGTTCACTTGATTTGGTGGATGTAGCCCACCACATTTATATTTTTTCATCCCCATTTCCTTTTGCAATTCATTTTTTTATTCATGGAGGCAGGACTGTTCACATCTACATGGAATTCATTATGCCAAATGTCTGTTCACAGGCCATGTGCAACCACTGCCAGGTACAACTTCCTGGAGAACATCTCTGAGCCAAGAGAGTAACATAAAGCCACAGGAAGAAAGCAAGCTTATTTATAATGTGCAACCAAATCTCTTTTATGCATATAGCTAATATAGAGAGAATCTGACTAAAATTGGCAAAATCCAGTTTTGAATTCCATGCTGAGTTTACAGTCTAAATTCCACTACAATTTTGATTTTGAAGAATTTGCAGTGACGTTAATGGGAAAGCTGTGCTGAAACTCTTATGGCTTTATACTAATTTCCTCCCATTATTCAATCCTACAAGATCCCGCAAGGCTACAACCCACCTAAATCTTTTTTTCATTTTTTTAAAATGTATTTGCTTTTTGAAATTTGTGGCTAAACTGTAGATATTTTTACTTATTTAATTGTTTAATTGTGAGTAGAACTTTTATGGAGAAGAGAAGGAGGGATAGGCGTCCCTTTATCAAATTTGTGGTAGATAAGTATGGCAATGTGCACCAGTGTTAGGGGGCTTCCAGCACTGGGTCACTGAGGCTTAAAGGATACCCCAACTGAAATGTGACATGATGAGATACACATGTGTATGTACAGTGCCTAGCACACAGATAACTATGCTGTGTTCCTTTTTTTTTTCTGCCTGAAAGAGTTCAATATCAGGTATGCAAGTGGCTGACTCAGTCTTGACTCAGACAGGAAGTGACTACAGTGTGACCCTCACTAATAAGAAATTCTAACTATAAAATACTTTCCTAGCAGAAAATGGCTCCTGAGAGCAAGAAAGAGGTAAAAAAGGGGAATTTCTTATCGGTGTGGGTCACACAGTAGTCACTTCCTGTCTGAGTCTGGACTGAGTCAGCCACTTACATACCTGATATTTAACTCTTTCAGGCAGAGAAAGAAAAAAAGGAACACAGCATAGTTATCTGTATGCTAGGCACTGTACATACACATGTCTATCTCATTATGTCACATTTCAGTTGGGGTATCCTTTAAGAGGACGGAGGAAGCCTTATTAGGATTCAGGGGCTTTCCCCTTTCAAGGAAAGTATTGGGGGTTAGTTTAAGCATCAATGTGGATTTTCTGGAAGTTCTGGTTTTTTTTGGTCTGTTGTTGTATTTATTTATTGATAAAAACTTGTCGATTTTATGTTATCCTTGCCAGCTGAACCAAAAGGAGACCACAGAAACCTTATTATAATTACCAGTGCGATTGGCCTGATCATCTTGATACTCATCATAAGCCTGTACGTTGTATCACGTAAGTAGAATTTCGAGTTTTGTTCCTTGTGTTCTTTTAAAGCGGATCTGAACGCAGAACTTCCTCTCTGCTCTAAAAGATACACAACAGCATAATAACCTTTAAGAAAAAACATTACTTTGTTACAGCTGATACAAATCCTAAAATAAATCTGCACTGTTTCTACTTCCTGATTCATGGAAGCAGACATATTTTTTACAGCCTGTGCTTTCAAATGGGCTTATCTGCCATCTCAGCCACAGGCAGTCAGCTGACACAGGGGAGAGATCAGATTACATTTTGTGATTATACACAAATGAGGGGGGATTAGACAGGCGAAACTCTCATACAGGGTGCATTTCTCTCTGTTTTCCTTCTGTCCTGTGCAGTGTCAGACTGGAAGCTGGAAAAACTGAGGAAATCCACCTGCTGGCCAAGCAGCAGTAACCCTGTGTGATCACACCCAGTACAAACCTGCAGCAAGTTATCACTCCCAATAAAAACCTGCAGCAAGTCCTTACTGTGAGCAGCAACACCTGATTACTGCTGCTTGGCCAGCAAGTGGATACCCGCAGCTTTTCCAGCTTCCAGTCCGACACTGGTCCTCTGCAAAAGTTCAGGTCCACTTTAAAGCAGTGTTGTTTTTGTGCAGTGGAGTTCCTACAGATCACAGGGCTTTGGAACAAAAGGTAAACATACTGTCAAATAGCATTTCATAGATGGTCGATCGTTGAACACTTAAAGTAAACCTGTAACATTCATGGGAAAGATATTTAAATACTTACCTTGGTAGAGGAAAGGCTCTGGGACCTCCTGAGGCTTCCCACGTCATCGTCCCAACCACCATTGGATGCTGCGATACTGTGGTAGTTCACAACCATGCTCCCCTTTGTAAAAGAGTGAGGTCACACTGTACAGGTGCAGGACACTCCGCATCTGTGCAGTAGCATGGAGCTCACTCGGGCTTGGTGATAAAAGCTGAACCAGATCAGCCCCCTGCTACTGCGTGGATGTGGCTGCACTCATTTACAAATGAGAGCATTCCTAGGCAAAGAGGTTTGGGGAGGATGCTGGATTGGTGGAGGCAAACGGATATAGGGAATCCCACGGAGGGGTTACAGCTGCCCAGAATCCCGCTAAGACCAGGGCCAGTGCAGTGTCTTGGGACTAGTGTTGGGCGAACATCTAGATGTTCGGGTTCGGGCCGAATAGCCCGAACATGGCCGCGATGTTCGGGTGTTCGAGCCGAACTCCGAACATAATGGAAGTCAATGGGGACCCGAACTTTCGTGCTTTGTAAAGCCTCCTTACATGCTACATACCCCAAATTTACAGGGTATGTGCACCTTGGGAGTGGGTAGAAGAGGAAAAAATTTTTAGCAAAAAGAGCTTATAGTTTTTGAGAAAATCGTTTTTAAAATTTCAAAGGGAAAACTGTCTTTTAAATGCGGGAAATGTCTGTTTTCTTTGCACAGGTAACATGCTTTTTGTCAGCATGCAGTCATAAATGTAATACATATAAGAGGTTCCAGGAAAAGGGACCGGTAACGCTAACCCAGCAGCAGCACACGTGATGGAACAGGAGGAGGGTAGCGCAGGAGGAACAGGCCACGCTTTGAGACACAACAACCCAGGCCTCGCATGAGGACAAGAAGCGTGCGGATTGCAATTTGCATTTTGTCGCCATGCAGTCATAAATGTAATACAGATGAGAGGTTCAATAAACAGGGACCGGAAACGCTAACCCATCACAGATGTTCATTGTTCATGTTACTTGGTTGGGGTCTGGGAGTGTTGCGTAGTCGTTTCCAATCCAGGATTGATTCATTTTAATTTGAGTCATACGGTCTGCATTTTCTGTGGAGAGGCGGATACGCCGATCTGTGACGATGCCTCCGGCAGCACTGAAACAGCGTTCCGACATAACGCTGGCTGCCGGGCAAGCCAGCACCTCTATTGCGTACATTGCCAGTTTGTGCCAGGTGTCTAGCTTCGATACCCAATAGTTGAAGGGTGCAGATGGATTGTTCAACACAGCTATACCATCTGACATGTAGTCCTTGACCATCTTCTCCAGGCGATCGGTGTTGGAGGTGGATCTGCACGCTTGCTTTTCTGTGTGCTGCTGCATGGGTGTCAGAAAATGTTCCCACTCCAAGGACACTGCCGATACCATTCCCTTTTGGGCACTAGCTGCGGCTTGTGTTGTTTGCTGCCCTCCTGGTCGTCCTGGGTTTGCGGAAGTCAGTCTGTCGGCGTACAACTGGCTAGAGGAGGGGGAGGATGTCAATCTCCTCTCTAAAGTCTCCACAAGGGCCTGCTGGTATTCTTCCATTTTGAACTGTCTGACTCTTTCTTCAAGCAGTTTTGGAACATTGTGTTTGTACCGTGGATCCAGAGGGTATAAACCCAGTAATTGGTGTTGTCCACAATGCGCACAATGCGTGGGTCGCGTTCAATGCAGTCCTAGGCCGAAGAGGTCATAGCCTAGGGTCACAAAAACCTTTTTATTTGGGCAATTTCAATGGTAGTGATGCTGACGTACATAAATCTCAGCCATGGCCGTTAGCAACGTCTGAATTGCAGGTAGAAGACATATTGTTAGACTTGGATTCCAAAGATGGGGTCCCTACATCTCTGCAAATCAGAGTTACAGGGGTCCAAAATTGGTAAAATCCCCCATAGGCTTTCATTGCCTCCCTATTTCACTTTCCAAAATCTCACATCTTTTCAAAGGGCAATTGCTCAGCAGTGGCAAATTTTCTAGCATTGTAGGGACCCTTAGGGGGAACATGACTGGTGAGTTTTGGGCCCCTAGGCTGAAGAGGTCATAGCCGAGGGTCACAAAAACCTGTTTATTTGGGCTATTTCAATGGTGGCGAGTCTGACGTACATAAATCGCAGCAATGGCCGTTAGCAACGTCTGAATCTCACGAAATGTCTCATGCAGGTAGAAGTTATATTGTTAGACTTGGGCTCCAAAGATGGGTTCCCTACATCTCTGCAAACCAGAGTTACAGGGCTCCAAATTTGGTAAAATCCCCCCATAGGCTTTCATTGGGCCTCCTATTTACAGTTACAAAATCTCACATCTTTTCAAAGGGCAATTGCTCAGCAGTGGCAAATTTTCTAGCATTGTAGGAACTGTTAGGGGGATCATAACTGGTGAGTTTCGGGCCCCTAGGCCAAAGAGGTCATAGCCTAGGGTCACAAAAACCTGTTTATTTGGGCTATTTCAATGGTAGTGATGCTGACGTACATAAATCTCAGCCATGGCCGTTAGCAACGTCTGAATTTCACGAAATGTCTCATGCAGGTAGAAGACATATTGTTAGACTTGGATTCCAAAGATGGGGTCCCTACATCTCTGCAAACCAGAGTTACAGGGGTGCAAAATTGGTAAAATCCCCCATAGGCTTTCATTGCCTCCCTATTTCACTTTCCAAAATCTCACATCTTTTCAAAGGGCAATTGCTCAGCAGTGGCAAATTTTCTAGCATTGTAGGGACCCTTAGGGGGAACATGACTGGTGAGTGTCGGGCCCCTAGGCCGAAGAGGTCATAGCCTAGGGTCACAAAAACCTGTTTATTTGGGCAATTTCAATGGTGGCGAGTCTGACGTACATAAATCGCAGCAATGGCCGTTAGCAACGTCTGAATCTCACGAAATGTCTCATGCAGGTAGAAGACATATTGTTAGACTTGGATTCCAAAGATGGGGTCTCTTCATCTCTGCAAACCAGAGTTACAGGGCTCCAAAATTGGTAAAATCCCCCATAGGCTTTCATTGAGCCTACTATTTACCGTTCCAAAATCTCACACCATTTCAAAAGGCAATGGCTCAGCAGTGGCAAAACTCACCACTCATGATCCCCCTAAGAGTCCCTACAATGCTAGAAAATTTGGTACTGCTGAGCCATTGCCCTTTGAAAAGATGTGAGATTTTGGAAAGTGAAATAGGGAGGCAATGAAAGCCTATGGGGGATTTTACCAATTTTGCACCCCTGTAACTCTGGTTTGCAGAGATGTAGGGACCCCATCTTTGGAATCCAAGTCTAACAATATGTCTTCTACCTGCATGAGACATTTCGTGAAATTCAGACGTTGCTAACGGCCATGGCTGAGATTTATGTACGTCAGCATCACTACCATTGAAATTGCCCAAATAAACAGGTTTTTGTGACCCTAGGCTATGACCTCTTCGGCCTAGGGGCCCGAAACTCACCAGTCATGTTCCCCCTAAGGGTCCCTACAATGCTAGAAAATTTGCCACTGCTGAGCAATTGCCCTTTGAAAAGATGTGAGATTTTGGAAAGTGAAATAGGGAGGCAATTGTGATGTATATGTAAAATGTGATATATGATATGTAATAATCTTATGTTTTGCTTAATGTATTTTGTTCCTGCTTTGTTTGCTGTGTTTGGACCCTGCATTGATTGTGTTACTGGAGTCGGGTGGGGAATATACCATTGTTCTGTTGTGTGTTAGCAGACTGGCCTTGTCCTTATCACCTAATAAGATTTGAGGTCCGTTTGTTGACAAGCTGATATACTGTCTATTAGAGAGGGAGAGACAGTCAGTTTGGTGTGAGACAGCTAGGTGAAAGCTGTATGCTACGTTATGGATGGAAGTTCACTTTTGTATTGATCGCAATAAAGCGTTTATCATTGGATTCCATGTCTGCTCACTGTTTATGGACGGCCCTCATGTCATATCATGACATATTGGTGAGCAGTGGTGGGACAGAGTAGACATTGGAACACCATAAACATGGAGGAGATACTGCAGGAGCTAGAAAACGCTACCCTTCGGAGGTTATGCCGGAAGAAGGGCTTACATCCTGATGGGCTGAAGAAACCTCAGCTTGTGGAACTTCTGGTGGACAGGATACAAGCTACCAGTAATGGTGAGGCACCGAGAGAAGGTGGAGATGTGCAGACTGATGAAGGCTCGGAGGAACAGTCTCAGGATCAGACTCAGCAAGGTGTTGCCAGAGGTGAGGACATGCTTCACACATTGCTCAGGATAGTTGGTGAGATGATGGCACAGAATATGAACCGATCTCAGGGGGGAATGTTACAGCCACATATGGACACTGTTGCACTGTACTCATTATTCCCCATGTTTGAGGAGTCTAAAGAGGAAATGGATGCCTACTTGGAAACTTTTGAACTCATTTGTGAGACACACTGTATTCCAACCAGTGAGTGGCATCGCATCCTGTTAGGAAAGCTGACTGGGCGTGCCAGTGATACTTTTAAATTGCTTCCTCTGGCACAACGAATGAACTTTGTGGAAGTGAAACGGGCATTGCTGGCTCGGTATGCTAAAACTCCAGAGACATATAGACAGTCTTTCCGATCCTTGTTTAAGACCCCAAAAGACTCTTTCACTGAGTTTGGAGTTAAGCTGACAAATGTGTTTAATCAGTGGATTCAGGGCAGTGGTGTCAGGACTTTGGAGGACTTAAAAGAACTTTGTTTGAAAGAACAATTCCTGAGCTGCTGTCCTACAGAGGTGAAAATGTGGGTGCTGGATCGGAACCCTGCAACAATGAGGGATGCTGCAAAGCTAGCCGATCAGTTTGTGGAGAACCGGTCCCATGTGTGTCATCTACCAGAGGATTTATGTGTCTGTGAAGCATCCAGGACAACATCGTGTCTAGAGCCCAGACCACCCCATCCAGAGAGGAGTTATGCCACATCAGCTGATGGTAGAAACAAGGTGAGGAAGTCATGTTTTGGCTGTGGGTCGACTGAGCACCTGGTAGCAGCATGCCCGCATGTCATCAGAGACAATAGAGCTGCTCAGTTTCCTCAGCCCACTGATGATAGGAATGTGCAGGGGCGTAGCAATAGGGGGTGCAGAGGTAGCGACCGCATCGGGGCCCTTGGGCCAGAGGGGCCCGTAGGGCCCTCCCTGAACTTCAGCATTAGCTATCTATTGGTCCTGTGCTCATAATAATCAGTTCTATAGATACTTCGAATAGTGGTAATCCTTAACAAACTATTCCCCATCCCCTTCTTGCACCTCTGACACTGTAGTTGCCATTGGCAGGTTTTGGCGCGCCATTTCATTTGTTATGTACAGAGTGCTTGGGGGGCCCCATGTAAAACTTGCATCGGGGCCCACAGCTCCTAAGCTACGCTACTGGGAATGTGGCAACCAACTCCTCGGGCGTTTCCCCACTCTTAAGAACAGTAGCGGAAAGAGACCATGCCAGAGGGATTAATTACGTTCGTCTGTCACATGATGTTTTGACCAATGATGTATCTGACTGTGCCCAATCCCATGGAGCTCGCAGAGCAAATTCCAAAGTGTACATTGGACACTTAGGAAGACAAAGCAGCAAGTGGGAGTTGGGGCAAGTGTTTGGTCGCTATGGATCTGTGCGCCATATCTGGGTTGCGAGGAGTCCACCTGGGTTCGGTTTTGTTGAGTATGAGAATCCAGATGATGCCGTAAGGGCTGTATTTGGATTAAATGGACAAATCATATGTGGACATCGAGTAAAAGTCGAACTGGCCCGTATGAAGACAAGGACAATTCATTATGAACTCCCACCTAGACTGAGAAGGAGTAGATGGACAGATTTGCCACGTGCCTGTACCTCAGTCTCACCCAACTAATGGGTTCACCTGGGGGTCCAGGAATGTATGGGGGGAGGAATGTGATGTATATGTAAAATGTGATATATGATATGTAATAATCTTATGTTTTGCTTAATGTATTTTGTTCCTGCTTTGTTTGCTGTGTTTGGACCCTGCATTGATTGTGTTACTGGAGTCGGGTGGGGAATATACCATTGTTCTGTTGTGTGTTAGCAGACTGGCCTTGTCCTTATCACCTAATAAGATTTGAGGTCTGTTTGTTGACAAGCTGATATACTGTCTATTAGAGAGGGAGAGACAGTCAGTTTGGTGTGAGACAGCTAGGTGAAAGCTGTATGCTACGTTATGGATGGAAGTTCACTTTTGTATTGATCGCAATAAAGCGTTTATCATTGGATTCCATGTCTGCTCACTGTTTATGGACGGCCCTCATGTCATATCATGACAGCAATGAAAGCCTATGGGGGATTTTACCAATTTTGCACCCCTGTAACTCTGGTTTTCAGAGATGTAGGGACCCCATCTTTGGAATCCAAGTCTAACAATATGTCTTCTACCTGCAATTCAGACGTTGCTAACGGCCATGGCTGAGATTTATGTACGTCAGCATCACTACCATTGAAATTGCCCAAATAAACAGGTTTTTGTGACCCTAGGCAATGACCTCTTCGGCCTAGGACTGCATTGAACGCGACCCACGCATTGTGCGCATTCTGGACAACACCAATTACTGGGTTTATACCCTTCTGGATCCACGGTACAAACACAATGTTCCAAAACTGCTTAAAGAAAGAGTCAGACAGGTCAAAATGGAAGAATACCAGCAGGCCCTTGTGGAGACTTTAGAGAGGAGATTGACATCCTACCCCTCCTCTAGCCAGTTGTACGCCGACAGACTGACTTCCGCAAACCCAGGACGACCAGGAGGGCAGCAAACAACACAAGCCGCAGCTAGTGCCCAAAAGGGAATGATATCGGCAGTGTCCTTGGAGTGGGAAAATTTTCTGACACCCATGCAGCAGCACACAGAACAGCAAGCGTGCAGATCCACCTCCAACACCGATCGCCTGGAGAAGATGGTCAAGGACTACATGTCAGATGGCATAGCTGTGTTGAACAATCCATCTGCACCCTTCAACTATTGGGTATCGAAGCTAGACACCTGGCACGAACTGGCAATGTATGCAATAGAGGTGCTGGCTTGCCCGGCAGCCAGTGTTATGTCGGAACGCTGTTTCAGTGCTGCCGGAGGCATCGTCACAGATCGGCGTATCCGCCTCTCCACAGAAAATGCAGACCGTCTGACTCTATATTAAAATGAATCAATCCTGGATTGGAAACGACTACGCAACACTCCCGGACCCCAACCAAGTAACATGAACAATGAATATCTGTGATGGGTTAGCGTTTCCGGTCCCTGTTTATTGAACCTCTCATCTGTATTACATTTATGACTGCATGGCGACAAAATGCAAATTGCTATCCGCACGCTTCTTGTCCTCATGCAAGGCCTGGGTTGTTGTGTCTCAAAGCGTGGCCTTCTCCTCCTGCGCCGCCCTCCTCCTGTTCCATCACGTGTGCTGCTGCTGGGTTAGCGTTACCGGTCCCTTTTCCTGGAACCTCTCATCTGTATTACATTTATGACTGCATGCCGACAAAATGCAAATTGCTATCCGCACGCTTCTTGTCCTCATGCAAGGCCTGGGTTGTTGTGTCTCAAAGCGTGGCCTTCTCCTCCTGCGCCGCCCTCCTCCTGTTCCATCACGTGTGCTGCTGCTGGGTTAGCGTTACCGGTCCCTTTTCCTGGAACCTCTCATCTGTATTACATTTATGACTGCATGCCGACAAAATGCAAATTGCTATCCGCACGCTTCTTGTCCTCATGCGAGGCCTGGGTTGTTGTGTCTCAAAGCGTGGCCTTCTCCTCCTGCGCCGCCCTCCTCCTGTTCCATCACGTGTGCTGCTGCTGGGTTAGCGTTACCGGTCCCTTTTCCTGGAACCTCTCATCTGTATTACATTTATGACTGCATGCCGACAAAATGCAAATTGCTATCCGCACGTTTCTTGTCCTCATGCAAGGCCTGGGTTGTTGTGTCTCAAAGCGTGGCCTTCTCCTCCTGCGCCGCCCTCCTCCTGTTCCATCACTTGTGCTGCTGCTGGGTTAGCGTTACCGGTCCCTTTTCCTGGAACCTCTTATCTGTATTACATTTATGACTGCATGCCGACAAAAAGCATGTTACCTGTGCAAAGAAAACAGAAATTTCCCGCATTTAAAAGACAGTTTTCCCTTTGAAACTTTAAAATCGATTTTCTCAAAAACTATAAGCTCTTTTTGCTAAATTTTTTTTCCTCTTGTACCCACTCCCAAGGTGCACATACCCTGTAAATTTGGGGTATGTAGCATGTAAGGAGGCTTTACAAAGCACGAAAGTTCGGGTCCCCATTGACTTCCATTATGTTCGGAGTTCGGCTCGAACACCCGAACATCGCGGCCATGTTCGGCCTGAACCCGAACATCTAGATGTTCGCCCAACACTACACGTGACCCGTTCGGCCAATCACAGCGCTAGCCGAACGTTCGGGTAATGTTCAGCCATGCGCTCTTAGTTCGGCCATATGGCCGAACAGTTTGGCCGAACACCATCAGGTGTTCAGCCGAACTCGAACATCACCCGAACAGGGTGATGTTCTGCAGAACCCGAACAGTGGCGAACACTGTTCGCCCAACACTACTTGGGACAGGCACAAGTTGAGACAGCAGAATATCTGCAGGCATCCTGCAGCTCACAGCCCTGCTCCCTTTCTTTCTATGCTGCAGTTACTTTGGATGGAGCAGCAGCGTGTGTACAGAGCACGGAGCAGCTGTGTGTGTACAGAGCATGGAGCAGCAGCATGTGTATGGAGCAGCAGTGTATGTACAGAGCATGGAGCAGCAGCATGTGTATGGATCAGCAGTGTATGTACTGCGCATGGAGCAGCAGCGTGTGTACAGAGCATGGAGCAGCAGCATGTGTATGGAGCAGCAGTGTATGTACAGAGCATGGAGCAGCAGCGTGTGTATGGATCAGCAGTGTATGTACAGAGCATGGAACAGCACCGTGTGTACAGAGCATGGAGCAGCGGTGTGTATATGGATCAGCAGCGTGTGTACAGAGCATGGAGCAGTGGTGTGTGTACAGAGCATGGAGCAGCAGCATGTGTACAGAGCATAAAGCAGCAGTGTGTGTACAGAGTATGGAGCAGCAGCATGTGTACAGAGCATGGAACAGCACCGTGTGTACAGAGCATAGAGAAGCAGCATTAGGACAGAGCATGAGCAGCTCTGAGGAACTTAACAGAGTCAGATGTGAGCACAGCCCTGTGCCCTGCTGTGTGAATGCTTCACTTTCCACCTTTAATACCAATGTCGGCTGTCCTCATTATTATCTGCATCTAAACTGCTCCTGAATGATCCCTTTGTTGGTCGGGCTGGCAGACGGGGAATTGCATTATGTGCACCCAGCATGATGTCCTACTATATTATTTACTGTATTGTGAGTGGCTGAAGGAGACCTTTCAGCAACCCCCCCCTTAAAAATCCTGGATTTGCCCCTGAACGGGATGAGAGAAAACCTCTGGATTATTTTATCTACTTAGAGCACTTCACTTTAAAAGTTTTTAATTAGTTAGGAATGGACCTTTTTTTCCTGATAAATCTTTTGGCGTATTAGAGGGAAAACAAACAGATAACCAGTGTTGACTAAATTCCTTCCACTGAATTTAAACTATCCACAGCTCTAGATGATTCAGAGCAACAGCATACACTCTAAAACTAACAATTAAATTATGAAGTAGGGTAATCTGCTCAATAAATTGGTACAGTCAAGTGGTCTCTTCATCTTCTATAATTTAAGTAGAGGTTGCCCTTTTACATGTAACAGAAGCTAATGCTGTCATGGGCTGCAGGCTTTGTGGCCTACATTTTTTTGTTATTATTAACTTTTATGGTAAAGCTCAAAATATTGCCACTAATAATAATAACAATTGCGCTAAACAATTTAATAAACATGGTCATTTTATTTTTCCCTCATTTTTGCAAAAAAATGTCATATTTTTCTCAAAAATTAGATATTTGCCAAGAACCTGTGGGCTTGAGAAACTCATTTTCACACAAATGTACTGAAAACAGGTCAATAAGAATAAGAAAATATTTTCAAGTAAGTTCTAATTTTCATGAAACGAGTTTATTGTGAAATGCCACTACATTTTGCAAATATTTTTAGTCCGGTTAAAAATGCTAATTTCAATGCCAAAATAACATTGGTCAAAATCCGAACTCAACCTTAAAGAGAACCCGAGGTGTGTTTAAAGACTGTTATCTGCATACAGAGGCTGGATCTGCCTATACAGCCCAGCCTCTGTTGCTATCCCAAACCCCACTAAGGTCCCCCTGCACTCTGCAATCCCTCATAAATCACAGCCGTGCTGTGAGGCTCTGTTTACATCTGTAGTGTCAGTCTCAGCTGCTCCCCCGCCTCCTGCATAGCTTCGGTCTCTGCCCCCGTCCCTTTCCTCCAATCAGCAGGGAGGGAAGGGATGCAGGCGGGGACCGGAGTTCTGCAGGAGGCGGGGAGAGCAGCAGACTGACACTATAGAGATAAACACAGCCAGCTCTGACAAGCTGTTTGTCAGCAGCGTGGCTGTGATTTATGAGGGATTGCAGAGTGCAGGGGGACCTTAGGGGGTTTGGGATAGCAACAGAGGCTGGGCTGTATAGGCAGAATCCAGCCTCTGTATGCAGATAATATTCTTCAAACCCACCTCGGGTTCTCTTTAATGATGATGACAAAACTCCTAGTGATGCCAACTGCCCCCCCCCCCTTCCATGCTAAACCCTGACTGACAGCCCCCCCACGATGCCCAACCTTAAAAGACCTCTCATCCATGCCTTGCCTGACTGTCTCTGCCCATTCACCCCCCCCCCCCCCCCGCCCTGCAAACTCACTAATACGCATGAAGCAGCAAAATATCGGGCACCTGAGAAGTTTGGTCACTGTCTTCCAGCACCCATACAAATTGCGGCTATAAGGGAAAATTGGTGGGTACCAGGGCTACTCACTATGCATACAAAGGGGTGCCAACATGTCACCTTGTGGCTGCAATTTGTATGGGCATCTTTGGTTGTGCATAAACTTCTATGGTGCCTTGGCGCCTACATTTCCTGCTTCCACAAAAACATTCTATTGTGGAGTAGGAGGAAAGGATCCATCCCAACAAAACTTATAATCAAGGAGGAAATCCTAGCTAAGGTCAGTACCTATTCAGTAAGGAGTACTTGGGCAATACTTCCTAACACTGCAGAGTGGCCTTGTGAGCCTGTCTTTTGTGGCTGCAGCTCTTGAAGCACTTTGAGTCCAACAGGAGAAAAGCGCTATACAAATGTTAGGGTTATTTAAATCGGACTGTGGGTAATTGAAGATGATTACGCTAGAGAGTAGATGGTTTGCGAGTTTTAACAAGTGGGTTTTGCGTGTTTGTTTGTTTTGAAGGTAGGAATAAGGTAGTATAAATGGGATAGGGTAAAATTGCAAAGCGTTGGATTTTATTACATCTGCCCCAGTCTCTGGAACTCACATTCTTGTCCTCTATAAAACAATACAGGATTCTCAATGAGAAGTCCAGCAAGCCTTCCTGCACAGTCAACATTTGCAATCTTATTTGTGAACCCACTGACTGCTTACTTGAATCTAACAACAACAGTTGGAGCTTATATGACATTTTTGGGAGATGTATATTAAATGAGAAGGTTAACTTTTTTCCTTCTTATTGTTTCAGGGGGTATTTGTAAAAAGAAATCAAAAAGGTAAGTATAGTACATGCAGATTTTCTTTGCTCTGTTGTTCAGTCTGAAAGTGAACCTTAAAGAGACACTGAAGCGAAAAAAAAATATGTATAGTGAATTGGTTGTGTACTATGAATAATTACTAGAAGTTTAGCAGCAAAGAAAATATTCTCATACTTTTATTTTCAGGTATATAGTGTTTTTTCTAACATTGCATCATTCTATAATATGTGCAGATTACACAACACTCAGCATTCAAAATGATTCTTTCAGAGCAGTCTGTGAAGTAATGACCTCTCCTCTAGCAGAGAAAAAGTAAACAGTTCACTTACAGTTGAGATAATAAAAGTCAAATAACAGCCCTCTCCACGACTAAAGGTCCGTTTACACACGTCGGACTGTAGGCAACGACAGGTCCGTCGTTGCCTCCCGCTGGGTGGGGCGTTCCAACGACAGTCCGGCGTGTGTACGCACTGTCGGCGGACTGATACGGCTGTTTCTGGCGGATCGCTCAAAAACAGCCGTATCAGTCCGCCGACAGTGCGTACACACGCCGGACTGTCGTTGGAACGCCCACCCAGCGGGAAGGCAACGACGGACCCGTCGTTGCCTCCTGTCCGACGTGTGTACGGACCTTAACTTAGTCGAAGAGCTTAATGGCTTGTTTGCATAGAGATAACAACTGGAGTTTCTCAACTCTTCCTGTACTGGAAACAATTAGACTGATGTATCTGATCTTAATGTTTTATTTCTTAGCTGTACTTACACATACAAATCATAATATCACAATTTGTTTTTCGCTTCAGTGTCTCTTAAGTGAAAATAAACTTGTGAGATAAACAATTTATCTTTCTACTGCTAAAATTGATTGATGACTTTTTTTTTGGGGGGGGGGGGGGGGGGGGGGGGGGGGGGGGGGGGCAATCAAAGACACTTCCTGTCTGATGAAGGGGCAGCGTCTGAAACGTAGTGTGTTAGAATGTTGCAATAAACAGAGAATGCAAGTTTTAGCCTGTAGTGTGTCTCCTTCTACAGGTTTGAAGTATCACTTTGTGTCGCAGATGTGGTGTACTGCTTGAGGGAGAGCTCTCCTACCCAGGATAGAGCCTATTGGGGTTTCACATCAGCTACGGTACTGGACTTTAGGGATGATCATTGGGATTCCACAAAATTGAAATTTCCGCATTTCTGATCGAAATCTGCATTTCCGATCACAATTCAGAAATTGGTATTCGGAAATCGGATTCATCACAACTCAGTTATTTTAGCCATTTACAGAACTTGGAGGCATTTGACTGATCAGAGAATGCAGAATTTTTCTACAAAAAATCGATTACCACGGTAATTTTAGATCAATCACAAGATTCAGTTTTTTCTGATTTCTAAATTTTGGGTAATTTTTGCTTTCTCTGATGCAAAAAAATAACACTTAAAGAGACTCTGAAGCGAGAATAAATCTCGCTTCAGAGCTCATAGTTAGCAGGGGCATGTGTGCCCCTGCTAAACCGCCGCTATTGCGCCGCTAAACGGGGGTCCCTTCACCTCCAAACCCACCCCCCAAGATGTGGTCGCAGACTTGGTTGTTGCTGGAGGCAGCGCTAACGGCTGCAGCCCTGCCTCCAGTCGCATCTATCAGCGGCGCATTGCCTCTCCCCCGCCCCTCTCAGTGAAGGAAGACTGAGAGGGGCGGGGGAGAGGCGGGAGGAGATACGCGCTGACAGACGCGCGTGGGCAGGGCTGCGGCGGTTAGCCCTGCCCCAACCAGGAAGCGCTCCCCCGCTGCGCCAGGGGATTTGGGGGTGAAGGAACCCCCGTTTAGCGGCGCGATATCGGCGGTTTAGCAGGGGCACACATGCCCCTGCTAACTATGAGGTCTGAAGCGAGATTTATTCTCGCTTCAGACTGTCTTTAAATTACTCCTCAGAAATCAGAAAATCAGAAAAATGGAAACTGGAGATCGGAAATATGGAAATTGGAAAAATGGAATCGGAAAAACGGAAAATCTGAAATCGGCATTGGCAGAAATCGGAATTTCTGCCGAGTCGGGAATGAGGAATTTCCAACCATCCCTACTGGACTTGGTCAATTCTCCTGTCTATCCAGATTGTCCCAGGTCTAAACAAGATACAATTTGGTATAATAGAAAGTTTTAAAGAGAACCTGTAACAAATAAATAGTTCCCCTGGGGTACTCACTTCAGGAGGGGAAGCTCAGGGTCCCAATGAGGCTTCTCCCTCCGCTGTAGCTGTAGGCAGTCCAGCGCTGTCTTCCCAAAGTGTCCGGAAATCTTCCCTCAACAAGCCTGACAAGCGCTGATAAGTGCTGATTTATTTACCTTTCCTGGCTCCAGCCGGGGCACTTTTGCGGATCTCCGCACGGAGATAGGCAGAAATAGCCGATCTCTGTTGGGTCCGCTCTACTGCGCAGGTGCAGGAGACTTGTGCCTGCATAGTAGAGCGGGCCGGCAGCGATCGGCTATTCCGCCTATCTCCGTGCGGAGAGGCGATACTGCCAGTGGCGTATCTGGGTAATATGGCGCCCATGGCAAAAACTGAACTTGCGCCCCCCCCCTCCTTTTTTACATACATAGTGATCATTCTCTGCATCAAAATTAAAAAAAATAGTCACATGCTACCCAATTAATATATAAAGTAGCTATAAACATCCAGATAACTAAGTGGTCACACAGCTCCAGATAAAATGATTAAGTAGCCAGGACAGGTGCCACATAATGGATTAATTAAATAGCCAGGTGCGTCAAGATAAAATAATTTAGTAGCCAAGTGCACCCTGCATACATGAATTAAGTAGCCCTATTGCCCAGATAACAATTAAGTAGCCATGTGCCCCTATAGATCAGTATTAGGGAGCCGGAGCTATAGCTGTCCCTTATTTAGCAGTATTAGGTCGACAGATGTGCCAGTGCCCCTCAAATAGTATTAGGTAGCTAAAGTGCCCCAAATGTATGAGGTAGACAGAATACTAAACAGGTGCCCCCTGTCCCCCTCAGCACATAACACCCCTTCCCCTCTGTCCTCCAGCACGTCATGTACTGAGGGACAGGGTTGTCGTGCGGGGGGGGGGGGGGGGTGGTGTCATGTGGAAGGGGGGGCCAGTGGGTGTCATGCTGGGAGGACAGGGGGTGTCGTGCTGGGAAGACAGGGGTGTCATACCTGTCCCCCCAGTACATCACACCCCCTGTCCCCCCAGCACATTACACCCCTGGCTGTCTCCAAACACATCACACGCCAATCACCCCAGCACATCACACCCCTGGGCTGTCTCCCAAACACATCACACCCCAATCGCCCCAGCACATCACACCCGTGGCCGTCCCCCAAACATCACACCCCTGCATCCCCAGCACATCACACTCCTGGCTGCCCCCTGCCCAGCATATCACACCCCTGGCTGTCTCTAACATATCACACCCCTGCCCCCCCAGCACATCACACCCCTGGCTGTCCCCATCATATCACACCTCTGAGTGTCCCCAAACCACTCCCCTGCCCCCTCCCCAGCACATCACACCCCTGTCCCCCCAGCACATCACACCCCTGGCCCCCAAACATCACTCCCCTGCACCCCAGCACATCACACCCCTGGCTGTCAACTAAAAATCACTCCCTATCCCCCCCCCCAGCACATCACACCCCTGGCTGTCTCCCAAACATCACCCCCCCCCCAGCACATCACACCCCCTGGCTGTCTCCCAAACATCACCCCCCGCCCCCCCCCCCCCCAGCACATCACACCCCCTGGCTGTCTCCCAAACATCACCCCCCCCCCCAGCACATTACACCTCTGGCTGTCTCCCAAACATCACCCACCCCCCCAGTACATCACACCCCTGGCTGTCTCCCAAACACCCCCCCCCCCCCAGCAACATCACATTTGTCTCCCACACATCATGCCCTCCCCTTCCCCCCAGCACATCACGCCCCTGGCTTTTCTGACCCCAGCAAATCACACCCCAGCTGTCCTGTCCCCCAAGAATCAACTTCCCCCAGCACATCATACCTCTGGCAATTGGCTAACATCAAACTCCTAACCCCCAGCACTGACCTTGTCCTTCAGCTCAGGTCAGGACCTCCCAGAAGCTGATGGTTGACAGGCAGCCTCCATAGGTTGCCCTGCAGAAGCTGTCGGGAGGAAGCACGTGGTGGCTCCCATGGTTCCGGGTTTCGTCTAGGGGTGGGAAGGAGGAGGCTGCACAAATCGCTGCCCGCAGCCCTGCATGGAGAGAAAGAGCCACAGGCATCCAAGCTGGCTGGATCACATGACCTGCAGCACCGCTCAGGCAGCATCAGCTGACCAAAGAAACGGCATCAGCTGATCAAAGATCGGCTGATCAAGGATCTCCCGGGTGGCTGAGGGGGCGGCGGCGGCTCATCAAAGATCCGGGGGAGGGGGCGGCGCTGTGGCGCGGCAGCTCTTCAAAGATCTTGGTGAGAGGGGCGGCGGCTCTTCAAAGGTCTCCCGGGCGGGATCAGCTGAGAGCGATGTGAGCAATTGAGCCTTTCAGTAATTAAGCCATTCACTGCAAACATGACTCCCAAGTCTGGGTGCAGCGGCACACAGGGAGACAGCAGTAGGCTGCGGCAAAGTATGGGGACAGGTATGGCGCCCATGGTGATGTGGTGCCTATGGCAGCAGCCATACCTGCATCCCTCTAAGTATGCCTCTGGATACTGCGCCTGCACTGGAGCCGGGAAGGTAAATATTTACATCCCCGCTGTTCGGGGAGCTTTATTGCCACCACCGTGGGACCGAGGAGGATGAGGGAATAGAGTTGGGCCGAACGATTCGCCTGCGAACAGTTCCATGCGAACTTCCGTGGTTCGCGTTCGCGTCCCGCAGGCGAAGTATTGCGGAAGTTCGGTTCGCCCCATAATGCACCATGAGGGTCAACTTTGACCCTCTACATCACAGTCAGCCGGCCCAGTGTAGCCAATTAGGCTACACTAGCCCCTGGAGCCACTCCCCATCTTATAAAAGGCAGGCAGCGGCGGCCATTACGCTCACTCGTGTGCCTGCATTAGTGAGAGTAGGGCGAGCTGCTGCAGACTGTCTCTCATAGGGAAAGATTAGTTAGGCTTAGCTTGTTCCTGGCTGCATACCTGTTCTGTTCAGTGAACCTGCCACTGCATACCTGTTCTGTGAACCCACCACTGCATACCTGTACTGTGAACCCACCACTGCATACCTGTTCAGTGAACCCACCACTGCATACCTGTTCAGTGAACCCACCACTGCATACCTGTTCAGTGAACCCACCACTGCATACCTGTTCAGTGAACCCACCACTGCATACCTGTTCAGTGAACCTGCCACTGCATACCTGTTCAGTGAACCTGCCACTGCATACCTGTACTGTTCTGTGAACCCGCCACTGTATTCCTGTTCAGTGAACCTGCCACTGCATACCTGTTCTGTGAACCCGCCACTGTATACCTGTTCTGTTCAGTGAACCCGCCACTGTATACCTGTTCTGTTCAGTGAACCCACCACTGTATACCTGTTCAGTGAACCTGCCACTGCATATCTGTTCAGTGAACCCACCACTGCATACCTGTTGTGTTCAGTGAACCCGCCACTGTATACCTGTTCTGTTCAGTGAACCCGCCACTGTATACCTGTTCAGTGAACCTGCCACTGCATACCTGTTCTGTTCAGTGAACCTGTCACTGTATACCTGTTCTGTTTAGTGAACCCGCCACTGTATACCTGTTCTGTTCAGTGAACCCGCCACTGCATACCTGTTCTGTTCAGTGAACCTGCCACTGCATACCTGTTCTGTTCAGTGAACCTGCCACTGTATACCTGTTCTGTTCAGTGAACCCGCCACTGTATACCTGTTCTGTTCAGTGAACCTGCCACTGTATACCTGTTCAGTGAACCCGCCACTGCATACCTGTTGTGTTCAGTGAACCCGCCACTGTATACCTGTTCTGTTCAGTGAACCTGCCACTGTATACCTGTTCTGTTCAGTGAACCTGCCACTGTATACCTGTTCAGTGAACCCGCCACTGCATACCTGTTGTGTTCAGTGAACCCGCCACTGTATACCTGTTCTGTTCAGTGAACCTGCCACTGTATACCTGTTCTGTTCAGTGAACCCGCCACTGCATACCTGTTCTGTTCAGTGAACCCGCCACTGTATACCTGTTCTGTTCAGTGAACCCGCCACTGTATACCTGTTCTGTTCAGTGAACCCGCCACTGCATACCTGTTCTGTTCAGTGAACCCGCCACTGCATACCTGTTCTGTTCAGTGAACCGCCACTGCATACCTGTTCTCGCCATGGTGCGCACCAGTCTAGCACGGCCGTCACTACACAAACAGCTGTTTGCGGTGCGTTACACGGTGAGTTTGGTGTGTCAGTGTGAAGCAGTACCTTAATTACACTACCTGATTGATGTATACACATGCAAGATGTTTTAAAGCACTTTAGGCCTGTCATTTAGCATTCAATGTGATTTCTGCCCTTAAAACGCTGCTTTGCGTCAAATCCAGATTTTTCCGGGGGACTTTTGGCGTGTATCCCACTCCGCCATGCCCCCCTCCAGGTGTTAGACCCCTTGAAACATCGGAGGTTCGGCCCAACTCTACGAGGGAAGCCTCGATAGGATCCGGAGGCTTCCCCCACCTGAGGTGAGTACCCCCCAGGGGAGGTTTTTCTTTGTTACAGGTTTTCTTTAAGTCTTATTTGCAGGGTTGCTCATCCAGATTCCGGATATCCGGGTAACCCGGATATCCGAACTTTTTGGGGCTATCTGACCGGATTCGGATTCCAGATACCTGGGCCCAATCCGGATAGCTATCTGCGGATATTTGACCGCATAACCCGGATATCCGCAGATATTTGCAGATGTCCGGATCCGAAATACTGTAACTAAGGTGATGACGTCCTGGCCTCATTGAGCCAATCAGAGGGTTCCCAGCCTAAGCCCTGGCACCCAATCACATAAAGGAACACTGGCCAGCCCCCCTGTATAATAAGGAGGGCTGCCATGATGAGACGGATTGTCCTGGCTTGCTGAATGCACACTGAGAGATATGCTCCAGTGTTGGTGCCCTACAAAGGGCTGTACACAGTTATAAACCTAAAGCTGTTCATTGATTAACCCCTTCACTACTATCACTACTCTATAGTTAAACCGTTAATTAGCTTGATTGATGTTTCATAGTGTGACAGTTAGAGTGTGTGCTGCTAGCCTAGGAAGGGCTGTGTACACAGTGATAAGCTGTTCAGTGATTAACCCCTTCACTATCACTACAGTATTCTTAAATCGTTAATTTAAGAATTTTTCTTAAATCGTTAATTAGCGTGATTTCATTATGTGACAGTCAGTCAGAGTGTGTGCTGTGCTGCAGGGCTGCTGCAGCTGCTATGTGTCTGTTTGTGTTCTGTGCGCAGACCAGGCCAGCTGCTGCCTGCTGGCGGCTAGCTAGCTACAGTTTAGGTTAGGTTAGGGATTAGGGAATAGGAACACGTGCAAAGTGCCATGTGCCACGTGCAAAGTGCCAAGTGCCACGTGCCAAGTGCCACATGCCAAGTGCCAAGTGCAAAGTGCCACATGCCAAGTGCAAAGTGCCACATGCCAAGTGCCACATGCCAAGTGCCACATGCAAAATGCCACATGCCAAGTGCCACATGCCAATTGCCACATGCCAAGTGCCACATGCCAAGTGCAAAGGGCCACGTGCCACGTGCCAAGTGCCACATGACAAGTGCCACATGACAAGTGCCAAGTGCCACATGCCAAGTGCCACATGCCAAGTGCCACATACCAAGTGCCAAGTCCCACATGCCAAGTGCCACCTGCTGCTGCTGCATTGCCCTGCTCCTGCTGCCTGTGCTGCTCCCACCGCCAGGGTGCCACAGGCCACTGCTGCTGTGCTGATACTACCTATATTTAACCCAAAACACAATTGCTGCATAATTTTTTGGAGGTGTCTACTCTTGGCTGAAAACTGTCATGTCCCAGTTGTGCGGTTGGACTAGCTACAGTTTAGGTTAGGTTAGGCATTAGGGAATAGGAACATGTGCAAAGTGCCACGTGCAAACACATGCAAAGTACCATGTGCCACGTCCAAAGTGCCACATGCAAAGTACCACATGCCAAGTGCCACGTGCAAAGTGCAACGTGCAACGTGCAAAGTGCCACATGCCAAGTGCCAAGTACCACATGCCAAGTGCCACATTCCAAGTGCCAAGTGCAAAGTGCCACATGCCAAGTGCCACATGCCAAGTGCCAAGTGCCACATGCAAAGTGCCACCTGCTGCTGCTGCATTGCCCTGCTCCTGCTGCCTGTGCTGCTCCCACCACCAGGGTGCCACAGGCCACTGCTGTTGTGCTGATACCACCTATATTTAACCCAAAACACAATTATTGCGTACTTTTTTGGAGGTGTCTACTCTTGGCTGAAAACTGTCATGTCCCAGTTGTGCGGTTGGACTAGCTACAGTTTACGTTAGGTTAGGCATTAGGGAATAGGAACACGTGCAAAGTGCCACGTGCAAACACATGCAAAGTGCCATGTGCCATGTGCAAAGTGGCACATCCAAAGTGCCACGTGCAAAGTGCCAAGTGCCACGTGCAAAGTGCCACATGAAAAGTGCCACATGCCAAGTGCCAAGTGCCACATGCCAAGTGCCACATTCCAAGTGCAAAGTGCCACATGCCAAGTGCCAAGTGCCACATGCAAAGTGCCACATGCCACATGCCAAGTGCCACATGCCAAGTGCCACATGCAAAGTGCCAAGTGCAAAGTGCCACATGCCAAGTGTCACATGCCAAGTGCCAAGTGTCACGTGCAAAGTGCCACATGCCAAGTGCCACATGCCAAGTGCCAAGTGCAAAGTGCCACATGCCAAATGCCACATGCCAAGTGCCACATGCCAAGTGCCACATGCAAAGTGCCACATGCCAAGTGCCACATGCCAAGTGCAAAGGGCCACGTGCCAAGTACCACATGCCAAGTGCCACATTCCAAGTGCCACATGCCAAGTGCCACATGCCAAGTGCCACCTGCTGCTGCTGCATTGCCCTGCTCCTGCTGCCTGTGTTGCTCCCACCGCCAGGGTGCCACAGGCCACTGCTGCTGTGCTGATACTACCTATATTTAACCCAAAACACAATTGCTGCGTAATTTTTTGGAGGTGTCTACTCTTGGCTGAAAACTGTCATGTCCCAGTTGTGCGGTTTGACTTTGGACACAATGTGGGCTGCATGACCACTGTCTGAAACCTAGGCCTAATGTTAATTGACAACCATTTTTTTTGGGGGGGGAGGGGATTTGAAGTCCCAACATCATCAATTAGTGTTCCCCTTTGCAAAATAATGATGATACATGCCTCATTTACCCTTAGGGCTCTTTCACACTAAGACGTTGCGTTTGATGCGACATTAAGGTCGCATAACATGCCCCTAACACAACGCATGTTAGCTTTGAAGTTGGATGTTACATTGAACTTCATTATACGTCTCTTGATGCGTATGTCATGCATACTTTTTGACGCATATGGATCGAAATCTATCGAAAACGGTGCATGCGGCACATTTGAAAAAAAAAAAAACATTACTGAGCATGTGCAAACAGTCTAGAGCAGCCACATATGAGTATAAGGCTCCGCACGCTGCACTTTCATTTAACCTGCAGCGTTATACTCCAACACAATGTGGGCACTGTGAACAGCCCATTGATTTTATTTTACTGTGAGTTGGGCTGCGTTACAGGGTACTGTAACGTGGGACTTAAACGTCCCACTGTGAAAGCAGCCTAAAAACCCTTTTTAAAGCAATTTGGGCACTTCCGTTTTTGTCTATCCAGATATCCGAATAGGTTGGATATCCGTGGATATTGCTTTCGGATATCCGCATGAACGCGGATATCTGAACATTTGGATTCGGATATCTGATCCAGATCCGGATATCTGGGTATCCGGATCCGGATCCATTCGGATTTTAAAAAGGGGTATCCGAGCACCCCTGCTTATTTGCATTAAGTTTCCATACAGCTCAAAATCATTAGCATTACGGTCCATCTCCAATTTTTTTTTTTTTTGAGAAGGAAAACCGTTTTCTTTTTGTTAATGGAGGTGGTTAGGGTTAGGCAAATGAGTAGGAGGACAAATGCTGAAACTGTTGACAAAATTGTCACAAAGTAGAAATGCAGCATTACTAGTGTCCAGCATCATCATTAAATGTTCACTACATGTGAGAAAAAGTTTTATAATACTCTGAAGATTCATTTTAATAAACATTTAAAAGTGTTTTTGTTTTTTTTTTAAACATATTTGATTGGAGTTCTAAGCACCACTTGTATGTAGGCCCTCCACCAAATGCATACTGTGTGTACTTATTTCAAGGGAGTCAGGGCTGGTTTTAGCAACAATGGGGCCCCAGGGCAAAATAAACCTGAGGGGCCCCCCAACAGATACCCCGGAACAAAAATCGGCATTAAGGGACCTTTTTGCAGCTGGTATAGTCAGGGTGTGAAGCCCCAATCAGTCGGAGCTCCACATTCTGGCTACCCAGCCTGCATGGGGGACAAGGGGTTAAAAAGTTTCAGGAGGGGGGACCCCACATAATTAAAAAAAAACATTTCCCACACTTTCCCCCCGAAAAATAAAAAAATTGGGAAAATAGGAAAACATGCCAGGGATCTTCATACAGCCATATTGTGGCTGTATAGCGATCCCTGGCCAAAGCGCTGCGGCTGCGGAGGAGTTTCCACCCCCTGGAAACCCCATCAAGAAATTCATTGCTCTTTCTTTTGATACATGTAAAATTACACTACCGTTAGGTTTGCTACTAAAAGTGACATTTACCGCATTTAAAAGTATACTTTTTTCCTTCAAAACTTTAAAATCGATTTTCTCAAAAACTATAAGGCCTTTTTGAAACATTGTTTTATCCTCACATTCCTAATGATCTCCTTAACATATCCTGCAAATTTGGGGTGTCTAGCATTTAAGGTGGATTTGCTATTAACCGTTAAAGTCAGCGGGTTTTTAAATGTGTATTTTTTTCCTTTGAAACTCTAAAATCGATTTTCTCAAAAACTATAATGTCTTTATGAATTTTTTTCCCTCTTGTAGCCACTGGGGGCCCCTACAGGCTCTGGGGCCCTGGGGCAATTGCCTCCTTTGCCTCTATGGTAGCGCCGGCCCTGAAGGGAGTACCACTGCAAACGCTATCACTGTGCACAACATGAGATCTATTCTAATATACTTCCTTATCATTTAATTTTAGCTCTGATCAACAAATGAATGCCATTTATGCTACAGATAAAGGTAAATATCTCAGGTGAGATTATTTAAAGGGGAATTATAGTCTAAAAGAGCACACAATAAAAACCTGTTTCTATACTCTGTATTGCCTTTGCAGTTGTGGTTTTTACACAGATGACATTATTTGTGAACAAAAGCAATTCCCCCGGCTCATAGAACAGCATTGCTAGGAGCTGCCCTTGCATAGAAATAGTACATAATTTAATAAATGCATAATCATTTTTTAATGAATCTCTTCTGTGGCTATGCAGAGCTGTTCAGGTACTGAAATTGGCATAAGGAAACTCTGCAGTTGGTAATACTGAAAAAAAAAAAGAACAGTGCAGTCATGATTTACAAGGTATGCACTGTTCATTTCCCTAAGCTAAAGCATTGTAGACATGATTGAATGTTCTTGGCCCCTGAGTTGGATAGTGAGGGAAAAGGCTGGAAAAATATGTGTACCAATATTAGCTTGCATATTTTTGTTAAGTAAAGAGATCACCCGGTATTTCTCATTGTTTTCCAGGTGATGCTACAAATGAAGAGCATCCATATTGTATGATAACTAGACAGGTAAGGCTGTCATTTTCTGGCCTGAAGCAAAGAATCTATCCACCGTTTCTCTGTTAGTGTAAAGTCGGGAGGTTTGGATGCAGATGGGTAGAACATGCCAGCTTTCCCTTTGTAAGTTCCACTTCCATCCTTTTTTCTTGTCTTCAATGACACCACAGGAAGTGAGGCCGAAACTATTTCTTTATTCTACAGTGCACTTCCTGTCAGAGTTCTTGCGAACCATTGGGGTTCTGTTGACCTCATCACTGGTATCAAGGGGTGAGCAGGCCCAGGGCATGGAAGCTAAGCAAGCACGGGTCTTCACCAGTGCACCCCACAAGGGATGATGGGCGGTCACCCCTAGTGGGTGGCAGACTACTTTGCTGCCTAGTGCTTGCCAGGTCACAACCCCCGGACTACCACACCAGTGACGGGAAGAACAGAGGTTACCTGATGGGATAGGAGGGGGTTCGAGCAGAGCAGACTGTTAGAGCTATCAGGCCAGGACAGGCTTGCTGGACAGGAACGCCTAACCTATTGGTATCCCAGGAAGGGTACTGACTGGAGGAGTTCCCAGGGGGGGAACGGACAGGCAGGTGGGATCCCCGGGATGCTGCGGATGACTGGAGGAGTTCCCAGGACGGGAACGGACAGGCAGGTGGAATCCCCGGGATGCTACGGATGACAGGAGGAGTTCCCAGGAGGGGAACTGGCAGACAGAGGAATCCCTGGGAAGCTGTGGATGCCAGGAGGACTTCCCAGGAAGGGAACTGGCAGGCTGAGGGAATCCATTGATGACAGGAGGAGTTCCCAGGAAGGGAACTGGCAGGCCGGGAAAAGCCCCAGGAAGCTGCAGATGACAGGAGAAGTTCCCGGATGGGAACTGGCAGGCAGGGGGAATTCCCGAGATGCAGCGGTAACAGGGAAGTGACTGCAGGAAGAGTGACAGGCAGTGCGGGGATGAACTGGCAGGTGACTGACAGGGGAGATGACTGCAGGGAGACTGGCAGGGAGATGGATAGGATACAGACAGGTTGCAAAGGGATCCTAGGCAGGGATGGTCATAGTCAGCCAACTTCGCTACGCTGGAACTACGCGTATTTTTACGCAAATATGCTTCGCAATCTACGGCTATGTAATCAGAAACTTCACTACGTTTGCATTTCATAGACTACGTGTTAAATTACGCAAGCTTCGCGTAGTGCGACCGCTTATGCCCTTATGCGGAAAAATTTCCGCAATAATCTTCAACCTATTTGCAAATATAAACTAATATAAGCGTACATTCCACCTTCCAATTCGGAATTGTATGCATATAAAAGGGCAATAATATTTCTGAGCATGCGCAATGATCCATATAGATGCAGTTACCGCACGTGTAGTTGACTTCGCAATACATACATCAACTACGTGTAGCGGGCGAAGCTTCGCATAGCGGGACTACGACTACACGGAAATGCGTACGTGTAGTTCTTAAACTTCGTCTACGAACTACGATGCGTAGTTGCGTACTATGACGCGTAGAAATGCGCTGGCGTAGTTTACGAGCAACCCTGATCCTAGGTAGGCTTTAGGCAGACAGGCGGGCTTGGTGCAGCAAAGAGGGAAGCTACAAAAGGGAAAAGCAGCCAGGAGATGCCAAAGGGGTCCTGGAGATGGAACCTCTTCAAGAAAGGATGGGGAAGATGGCAGCGGAATGAGGTGGCTGTGACCAGGGATGCAACAGCATCCATCTGTGAGAGCACAGGGTTTAAATACCAATTAGGCAGAGTGTAGTACTGCCCCCCACCACCAGGAAAAATAGGAGAGGAGGTGTGCACGAGATTGCGCTCCTAGCAGCAGAAAGACATCAAACCTGGAAGTCCGTCGGGCCGGCGTCTCTCAGTCTCCGCCATGATGAAGAGGAGTGAGGAGGCAGCGATCGTTACCCTCCGTCGCCCTGACAGGAGCCGGTGTGGGCTGGGAGGCGTGGTAAGTAACGACTGATTGTTACAACTCCATTTATAAAGCAAACATGTCCTTATTTAAAACAAAAATTGCGAGGTGAAAAAAAGTTTAAGATAAATGCTTGCATAAGTAGTGGGAAGCCCCCAGATGCTCCAAAAGGCTTCCCAGACTGTCCACTTCTTCTCAATGTCCGTGCTCCCGTCCGTGTATGAGTATGGCTGTACTGTGTATGCATGAGTGTGGTCCATGCATGCACTTTAGCACAAAGCCATCTGTACATGGAGGAAAAAAACGTGCACATCCAGGTTCATGCTACTCGGTATGCGTGGATCACACAGCTCTGCTCCTACACAAATGGGTGCATGGCCACAGAAGTATATTTGGCAAGCTTTTGTCCTTATGTGCTCACAGGGGCCAAGTGCAGGATTTGCAAAGTGATTGCACAAAAAGTTTACCAGGCTTTATGCAATCCACGTTGCACATTACGTGTGCTATGTACACAGATTGATTGTTTATGACAGCTGGGTTTTATGGTTAGTCAGCTGACAATGTTAAAGAGGAACTGCAGTGAAAATAACGTAATGAAAAAAAGTGCCTAATTTTTACAGTAATTATTTACAAATGATTTAGTCAGTGTTTTTCCATTGTAAAATCTTTCATCTCCCTGATTTACATTCTGACATTAATCGTATGGTGACATCTTTACCGCTGGCAGGTGATGTCTGTGGAAAGAGATGATATATTTTTGATAGTTGGAAACAGCTGTTATTTCCCACAATGCAACAAGGCTCCCACATTGTGATGTCAGGACCTCAGAGCTGTGAGGTGCTGACATCACACTGTGGGAGGGGTTTCACCACAATATCAGCCATACAGAGCCCCCTGATGATCCGTTTGTGAAAAGGAATAGATTTCTCATGGGAAAGGGGGTATCGGCTACTGATTGGGATGAAGTTCAGTCCTTGGTTACGGTTTCTCTTTAAGTCATGGAATATGTGCATAGAGTGGATACATAATTTGTACACTATGTGGTTCCAGGAAGCAGAGACAGACACAGCTTATGGAAGGGCTGAAGGAGGAAGGCTGGAGATGGATGGTGGACGTATGGCAGATAGAGACCATGTAAGTTCTTATGGACAGACGGGAATTCTGGCATAATGTAACGATCGGTGTCAGCAACACAGAGAGAATCTGATCCTTGGCGATCCGCAGTATCACCAAGAATACAGATTTATACCCGATTATTAATGATCTGCAGAATCACCAATAATACAAGTATAACTAACCTCTGGACACCTGAACCGTGTAAGTGTTTGGTGCAACAGTAATGAGTAGAATCACCTGAGGAGCAGATGACTATAACCATAAGAGTCAGACTCTACTGCAGTCAAAGGACTCCTAGAGGATGAGTCCCTGACTGTTTTGCAGAGAGGTCCCTCTGAGAGACAGGGGGTCCCTGCAGATATCAAACAAGGCCTAGTCTTGGGTGTGAGGTCCGTGGTCTCAACACCCTGGAACTAGTCTGAAGTATAACACAATAGTAACACAGTATCCCTAGTCTTTGGTGTGAGGTCCGTAGTCACAACACCCTGGAACTAGTCTGGCGTATAACACAATAGTAACACAGTTTCCCTAGTCTTGGGTGTGAGGTCCGTAGTCACAACACCCTGGAACTAGTCTGGATTATAACACAATAGTAACACAGTTTCCCTAGTCTTGGGTGTGAGGTCCGTAGTCACAACACCCTGGAACTGGTCTGGAGTATAACACAATAGTAACATAGTTATCTGGCTAAGTGTGGATTCCCAGGTCCTCCTGGTTCCATCACACTGAGAGATCTGACTAAGGTCTGAGTGCTAACACATAAGCATTCGCAACGCCAGACAACCAGCAACTGACAGGCACGGAGTATATATAGCAAAGCGCTCCTCAGCACCGCCCAGTTCCCTTCAGCCAATCCTCTGCCACGCCAGGATCAGCTGATCGTCCCGATCAGCTGACCCCTCTCCTATTGGCATAAAGAGCTTGTCTTGCCGCGCGCGCGTAACTCTCCATCTGTGTGCACTACTAGGTTCAGACAAACCAGACGCATGCTGCTGTGGAGAAACCGCCGGTCTGAACGCGGAAACAACCGCCTCACTGTCAGACCGTGTGGCGGTGTCTCCGCAATCCATTACACATAACAGAGATATCTCTAAACTCCTCATTCTGACCAAAAAAATAACCAATGAGGTTAATGTGTACAGCACTTACCTGGGAATATAGGCAGTAGGCACACCTAAAATCAGAGAAGATTCCAATTTATCAGTAGGGAAGCTCAATAACACACTAATAATTCCAAGTCCATACAAATGTTATGCTCATTTCTTGCAGCCCGGAACTGAACCAGTGAAATTAGGGATGGTCGGAAATGTCGATTTCCAGTTCTGTGGAAATTCCAATATCCACCGATGCCGATTACTGATTCCACAGATTTCCCGCTTCCAATTTTTCAGTTTTCCGAATTCCATTTTCCGATTTCTGAGAAGTCTTTTTTGGTCATTTTTTTGCATTCTCTAATTGGTCCCATGTTTCCGAGTTCTGTGATTAGGCTAAAATTACCGAGTTGCAGAAATGCGGTACTTCCGAAGAAATCTGAATTCCAAGGAGTCTTTTCTTCGTAATTTTTTGGTATCTTTGATTGGCCAAAATACTTATGAGTTGACTCTGCCTTCTCTGATTGGACCAGTGCTTCCAAGTTCTGTGATTGGGTTAAAATTGCAGAGTTGCGCTAATGCAGAATTTCAGCAGACATCTGATTTCTGCATTATTAATGTGACCAATATTCTGCTAGCAGCAATATCTGGGACCCTTTTTTCGTGGACAACGAGACACAACATTTATATTGCGCTTTTCTCCAGGCCGACTCATAGCTGCAGCCACTAAAGCACACACAGTAGGCGGTAGCAGTGTTAGGGCCATCCCTGTTTTTGAAATCTGTGTTTTGTTAATAACTGACAGCGTCATTATTCAGTTCTTAATCAGCTAAAATCCTAGCTTAGCTTTGTTTCTTATTTTTATTTATCTATTTTTTTATTACATTTAACAGAAAGGAGATTTAACACATTTGTGATGTATTTCAGTAACAGTTGAGCTACAGTATTTTCACTTATATTTGAGAAACATTTTGAAGTATTTTGGATTTTTTTTAATATTTCCATTTATTCCAATGAAACTTCCACTATATTGAAATGCTTCACAGAGGTAACAAATTGTAATTTCTAGAATTGTATTGTTGTTTGTGGACAGGTATTTTGTGTCTTTACTGACAGTCTAGCTCATTCCTCTTCAGTAGGCTTGCTCTACTACTCGCGTACTTTGTGTACGTAGCTATTCGGAATTCATATTTAAATTAGCCAGTGCTGACCGTGGGGGAGGGGTTTGTATTAACTTACCCATGTTGCTGCCTGGATGTGTTTCATGTCACATTCCACGTCACTCCCACGCTTCCTCCTTCAACACATAAAGAGGAAGCGCTGGAGTGACGTGGGAGTAGAGATGTCGCGAACATAGAATTTTCTGTTTGCGAACTGGCGAATCACCATAGACTTCAATGGGCAGGCGAATTTAAAAACCTACAAAGACTGTTTCTGGCCACAAAAGTGATGAAAAAGTTGTTTCAAGGGGTCTAACACCTGGACTGTGGCATGCCAGAGTGGGATCCATGCCAAAAGTCTCACCAAAAATTACGGAGTTGACACAAAGTCGGGTTTTAATCCCTAAAGGGCAGAAATCACATGATGCACAGCTCTGAGTGTCAGTGGGCTGGGGAGTGTCACAAACAGAGAAATGCAATAGTACTATCAGAATACAGTGAAATAATAATAGGCTGTTTGAAGTGCTTTCACAGCAAGTGAGGAACAAGAACACAGGCCTAGCTAATGCTTTCCCTACCTATCTGCAGCAAGTCTGACCCTGCTCTAACTAACAGTCAGCAACCAGCAGACAATGAATCCAATACGGCCACCACAACTGCTTTTTGATAGGGGGGTCCAGACCAGGAAGGGGGCTATCTGATTGGCTGCCATGTATCTGCTGACTGTGAGGTAAGAGCTCAAAGTTTAGCTCAATGATGATGTATAGGGAGTGAATCGAACACTCTAAATGTTCACTATTCGCCGTGAATGCGAACAGCCGATGTTTGGAGAATACTACTCACCGGCGAACTGTTTGGGCCATCTTTACGTGGGAGTGGCATGGAGCGCAGCGTGGAATACAAGTGGAGCAGATTGGATCCCGGCAGCAGTGGGGGCAGGGACGGACTGACAACTCATGGGGCCCCCGGGCAATAGGAGATTATGGGGCCCCCATACCAGTGTTTCCCATTTTTCACGTTTTTATTTTTTTACAGACTAAAATATAATAATTTACTGACAACAGATATTTTATACTGATAAAACCCCCTGAAAAATGGGTGTGGTCACGCAACAGAATGTGGTTATGGGTGGGGCAAAATATACATAACCTTAGCAGTGGTGTAAAAGGTCTGCCGGGGAAGTTTGAACTCTGCCATAGTGTTTCCCCTCAAAATACAATCTGACAGCATTTCACCAAAAATCCATGCAATTTGGCAGAGGTTCCTCCAAAATACTGCTGTTCTTCCAGCCGCCGGAGGGAGCTCTAATCTGTGCACCGCTAGTCTGGTCTTGAGTAGACCAGACTAGCGGCACACAGATCAAAGCTCCCTCCGGTGGCTGTAACAGCGGTAAGTCCCCACCCGCTGTCAGCCACTGCACCGACACTTAAATATTCTGGAGGGGAGAGCCAGGAAGGGGGGGCCCCAAGGTGAGGGAAGGGGGGGAGACTTCCCCCCGCCTTCTCCGCTGTGCCCATCGCTCCCTTTCACTGGCTGCCTACCCTCCTGCTCAGGGTGCTCTGGTGGGCCCCCCCTGACCACGGGCCCTCGGTCCGTGCCCGAGTGCCTGAATGGTCAGTCCGCCCCTGGGTGGGGGTAAGTTACATCCTCCCCCCACAGTTAGCGCTGACTGGTTTCAATTTAGATTCAGAGTGGCTATGTACTCATAGCTACTCGGTACTTTTCAGTATTGGTAGGGATGTTGATAATGTTGTTTTTTCATACATCTTTTGTATTATTTATTTTTTTCATCTCATCTTCTTCTTCTGCAGGGTAAACATCTTTATGCTACATTAGATGAAACTACACTGAGAGGAGGTCCGAAGGCATGGAGTCCAGAGAAGAAGCAGGATGTGGTCTATGCTGATGTGGTCTTACCGGCTTACTAAGAAGACTATGGGCCTGATTCACAAAGCGGTGATAACTCAGTTATCACACCTAAAAGACTTTAGGCATGATAACCTTTGCACCACACTGGTGAAAAGCCAGTTTAGGTGTGATAAGTTTAGGTGTGATAAGTTTAGGCATGCTAAGTTTATATAAGTGTAGATAGCGTGCAAAGTCCCGCACGCAAAGCAGCGCCATTAAACTCTATGCGAAGTGCACCAGACTTTGCTAGCGCAAAACTTTTGATCAGCTGTGCACTGCGGTGCTAACGCAGTTGGTGCTTAAACTTATCATGCCTAAACTTATCACACCTAAACTTATCACACCTAAACTTATCACACCTAAACTTATCATGCCTAAACTGAGTTTAGGCGTGATAAAGGGCTTTTCACCAGGGTGCTAACTATTAGCACCGCTTTGTGAATCAGGCCCTATGTGTTACATATCTTACCTCAAGTGTTTACTGAGCGTGAGAGAAGGAAAACAACTGGACAATAATTTAACCAAGACTTAAACACTGTAAATGTAAACAAGCAGTTTATTTCAGCCATGGTTAAAGTGTATCAAAGAAAAACTCATAACTATCACTGGATCGGGCATTTAACAATAATAATATTGGTCATTTTACACCTATTCAAACTGCTTTGTCTTTTACAGTTATAAACTGAACACATTGTAAACAATCAGTCCACCGGATGGCTGACTCAACGATTTATAAGTCAAAAGAGAAGCAAAGAAGTACCATAGATTATCTGTAGAGAAACAGGTGATATGAAGAGAAAAAGATTATCTGTATTAATGTGGTCTACTCTGAAACTCCGACATAACATTCAATACAAATGTGTTTCCTACTTTGTATTACTCATACAGTTATCATATATGCTTTTGTGCTTAAGTATTATCATTCATTTAGAAATTACAAGTTACCAAAGTACACCTTTTTTTGCTCTGAGAGCTGCAATTGCATTTTATTCATAACTGGTGTATTTCTATTGTATTTCTATTTTATTGTACCCAGGAATGATTTCTTAGTAGCTCTCTGTTTTCTGGAGTTTCTGCACAGTCAGAGAATGTTTACATTCCTCACTTGATACAATGAAGCAAACACAAGATAATGTTATCTCAAGGTTGGATGTGTCCAGCTTTCCCTGCAGGGAGATTGTAAATCCTGTGTTTAACTAGTTGAATGCTGTTCTAGTTAAAAAAAAAAATGGTGGTAGTATATAATATGCTGTAAATAATCTTTTAGAGCAAAGAAGAAATGCTGGGTTTTCATTCTGCATTAAAGCGGTTTTAATCTCTGACAAAATATTCAATAAAAATGTTTTCCTACTTTTTATAACCCTGTGAGGCTTGGTGGTGTATTCTCCACAGTCAGCATGCAACGCATGAGCTGGCGTGGAGGAGGTACACACACTAGCACCAGGAAACAGGCTATCCCTAGTATAGTGGAGGGGAGGACTGACTCCAATAGGAGATTGTGGCGCACAGAGCCGGTGCAGATCTGACAGCCACAAACAATGCTTTCGTTATAACGTCTCAGCGCAAAGTAGCGCTGAGCGCACAAACCAGAAGTGAGGAGATCAGGACAGGTAGACAGAATGAACGCTTGCTAGCAAGCGGCTACTTAGCGACAGCAAGCGTCCAAAACCAGACAGACTGGAATGAGGCAGCCAATGCGCTGCGGCGATGGCGTGCCTCACAAAGACAGGACAGGACAGTCAGGAAACAGCAGGATTAAGGTAGATGAACGTAACACAGATAAATATACAATAAGTATGTTTTCCTAGCGTATTACAATTACAGCTATCAATGAAACTATTTGTAACTTCTGACTAACATATGTATATATCGGCAATGAACCGATATATGACATAAGCAGGAACGCTGACTAGGACTGGAGTAATACAGGGGACAGGACTCAGAAGGATTCGCTATCTCTTCGCAGAGATGAACGCAATCCACATACGGTAACAGAACAGGATTCAGAAGGATTCGTTATCTCTTCGCAGAGATGAACGCAATCCACAAACAGTAACAGAACAGGATTCAGAAGGATTCGTTATCTCTTCGCAGAGATGAACGCAATCCACAAACAGAACCAGGAGCAGGGTAACTACCTCAGCACGGGTGGTCACGGTACGCGCAACCTACCAAAACGTGCTGGAAAGCTGACTAACTGCACACAGGATATAAACAGTTCGTGTACGTATACATCAGCGACACTAATGTATTAACGTAACACAAATACAAGGAAAATAATAAACGTGCTGGTATGCATATATATTGGCAATGAACCAATATATGATGCAAAGACCAGCAAAGTATCTTTATAACAAGAAACACGCTCGGGGGCTAAAGCGACAGCAAGACTGGCTTAAGCTGAAGCTATGAAAACCCAAGGAAACCCTGCAGGAAGCAGATCTTTATACTGAGGTCATCCAATGGGAGCAGACATGCAGATTCCCACACAGGTGAATGATAATCAGTCACAAGCTGACAGCAGGGAAAGACAAAGCTATGCAGCTTGCATGGAAATAGATCAGAACTGCCTGAGCTGCAGCACTACTACTTCCAGTAATAGCTGCTGCAGCAGCGATCATTACAGTACCCCCGCCTTTAAAAGCGGATTCCAGACGCTTTTCAAAACCGAAATTCCCAACAAAACAGTCTGACTGATAATTCATGATGACCGGGACAGCCCGGCAAGACCGAATTCCAGAATCAGTCCCCACAAGACTGGACCCATCAGAACCAGAACCTACAGAACCACGCCCATCAGTACCACAAGCCCTAGTGTGACACCCATCAGAACCATGATTTCCAGAAGAAAGCCCTCCGAAATTCCCTGAGCGATACCCACCGCCTTCCAGGAACCGTTCAGAAACGCCAAAGCCTTTGCAATGCCCACCGGTACTGTCTTTACCAACACAAAACCCACTGTTGAACCAGTCCAAGGCACCAGGACAGGTTTTCTCAGAGACCTCCCAGAACACCTTGAAGCTCCAAAGAGATCCCCATAGGTCAGAACGCCCCTTAGGCTCACATGGAGAACTATCAAGAACCCCTATGGAACCTAGGGCAATTCCCGAGTCAGGGCCACAAGGACAAACATCAATATCAGGGCTTTCAGGGACCAGAACCATCTCTGGGCATGTAGGCAGACTGGCAACATCAGAACGTGTTCCCACTAAGGAAGCATCAGAGCACGCTAACACCTTAGACACACTTGGGCATTCTGGCACACAAAGAACATCTGGGCACACCGGCACAAGAGAAACCTCTGGGCATGTCAAGGAACTGTGAGCCTCAGGGTCAGCCAAGACAGGACCAAAACCAGGACTGGCCAAAAAAAAATCATCATGACTAAACTTCGCAACCACTGGACTTTTACACGAGAATGCTGGATCAGACTTAGATGTCGCTGATTCCAGCAAAGTCAGTAACAAATCAGATTCAGGGGCACCAACAAAACAGGACAAATCTTCTGATGTATGCACTGAACCAGATAGGGACTCCACAACTACCTCTGGACTGGACAGAGACTCATTTAATACACTGGATTGGAGCTCATGAGGCGCTGCAGAACAAGTCAGTATTGCAGCAGCCCCCACTGGACTAGGCAAAACTGAGGAATTCCCTGGACAGGAAGGGGACTCTGGAACCTCTGCCACAGCGGCCAGAGAACTAGAATCTTTCAGGATACAGGGCTGGGTTTCAGGAACACTCATCAGACCGGACTGAAATTCTGAGATTTCTATTATTTTGACCAGAGAATCAGAATTATCCATGTTACAGGGCAAGACTTCTGAAACATTCAGAGGACAGGGCTGGAGTTCCTCGGCTGTTACAACACTGGAGAGGGACTCAACAACATTGGTTAAATCAGACTGTGTACAGGGCAAGGTATCTGACACACTTGCTGACGAGGAAAATATTTCAATGGCTTCTGCTTTGCTGGGCAGAAATTCATCAAGTTTTATTAGAGCAGACTGTAATTCCAAAACAGCTGCTAGACAAGTGAATATTACTGCAACACCAACTGAGGTAAGCAGTGCTTCAGCCTCCTCTGCTAGAGGGTTTAAAGTATCCAAAATACTGGGTGAAGCATAAGACTCTGTGACCACAGCTTCACTGGACAGGATCACTGAACAGTCCATATTGCAGGGCAAAACCATGGAAGCACCTGCTGGACAGTATAATGATTCTGTGACCTGAGTTTCATTGGAGAGATCTACTGCACAATTCATGGTACAGGGCAAATTTATTGGAAAATTTTCTGAACAAGGTAATAATTCTGCGATTTCAGGTTCACATAGCAGATGCTCTGAGCTATTCACGAAACTAGAGCGAGGTGTAGAAACAGGAAGATCAAGACACAATGTTTGCGCATCTGCTGGATCAGACAGGAGTTGAACTTTATTAACACAGGTAATTTCTGCAGAAGTGTTTGCAGAGACAGGCAAGATTTTTCTGGTGTCTGTTTCACTAAACAAAGAGTCATGAGTACTGGCTAGGCTGGACTCGGAAGTCAGCAGGACCTCTGGATTCTCTGCTGAGAAATTTGCGCAGGGCAAGGTTAAGAATGTATCAGTGGCTTCTGTTTTACTGGGAAGTAACACTGAGTTATCCATGGTACAGGGTGGAATTGCAGGAACTTCAATTTCACACAAAAAGAGCTCCGAATCACCTGCTGAATCAGCCAAAGGTGCTGAAGCAGGCGGGTCAGAACGCCAAATTTGCGAATTCGGAGTCACAAAAAAATCATCCAAAATCAGTTCCCACACATCAATCAATGGAGCCACAAAGTCATACTCACACACACCAGTTTTTATTAGGTTATAGGCAGACTTAATGCATGCATTCAATACCAATTCACTTTTTGCACTGTAAAATTGACAAAATGAACTTGAATCATTCTTCCATTCATTGACCAGAGCTTCCATCTCTCCTTTCTCAAATGGAGGATTCCAAGCATACTTAACAGGCAGATCATGGTTTGCAGATATGATTGTAGCAGGGACATATATTGGGTTAATTAGCAGGTGATTGGCAGATTCCTTATTCCTAAGAATCTCCAATACCTGTAGCAAGTGCTGAACTGTAGTGTATGCAAACTTTCCTTGCTTTACAAATAAGTTGATTTGTTCAATACTCTGTAATATCTCCTCATAATCATACTCAGATAATTTTTTTAAACAAAAATCTTTATTTTCCCTAGCCAGGGAGGAAAGTTCATTAGTAGTTTCATAAGTCCATTTAACTCCCCTGAAAGACAATTGCATTTCATTATCTGTTAATGGCAGAATCTCATTATAGGTCTCAGTCGCTAAGGATAACGACTCTGCAGATCGGACACGTTTCTTAGAACGTTTGCGTTTGGCCTTAGACCCTGCTGTTTTCCCTGCTGTTCTTGGTGATTTATTCAAGGCTGCAGGAAAATTATCAGTAACACCTTCTGCTTGCTGAACATTTTTGCAAGCAATTGACGGAGTAGCTGATTGACCTGCTGCCAGGAGTTCATTAAGAGGAAAAGGCAATGGATCTATGCGCAACCAGTTATGGATCACAAACGCTAGAAATTCCAGCGGTCTTTCTTTCAAATCGGAATGATTGAGAACATCAAATGCCCACTGGAATAATTCCCCTTTAAACAAAATATAACTTAGTTGGAGTGCCCAGGTTGAAACAGGAGTCGCTTGGAGATCAGGATTGGCCAGGAACCTGGCACATTCAGAGAAAAACTCATTTTCTGTTTCAGAGCTAAGTTCTTCAAATTTCTTAAAGGAACAGGAACCATAATTAACAGTGTCATACTTTCTTGGAATCCCCCCCACAATGGGGATTGGTAATGGGGTTTTCATAATGTGAGGCTTGGTGGTGTATTCTCCACAGTCAGCATGCAACGCATGAGCTGGCGTGGAGGAGGTACACACACTAGCACCAGGAAACAGGCTATCCCTAGTATAGTGGAGGGGAGGACTGACTCCAATAGGAGATTGTGGCGCACAGAGCCGGTGCAGATCTGACAGCCACAAACAATGCTTTCGTTATAACGTCTCAGCGCAAAGTAGCGCTGAGCGCACAAACCAGAAGTGAGGAGATCAGGACAGGTAGACAGAATGAACGCTTGCTAGCAAGCGGCTACTTAGCGACAGCAAGCGTCCAAAACCAGACAGACTGGAATGAGGCAGCCAATGCGATGCGGCGATGGCGTGCCTCACAAAGACAGGACAGGACAGTCAGGAAACAGCAGGATTAAGGTAGATGAACGTAACACAGATAAATATACAATAAGTATGTTTTCCTAGCGTATTACAATTACAGCTATCAATGAAACTATTTGTAACTTCTGACTAACATATGTATATATCGGCAATGAACCGATATATGACATAAGCAGGAACGCTGACTAGGACTGGAGTAATACAGGGGACAGGACTCAGAAGGATTCGCTATCTCTTCGCAGAGATGAACGCAATCCACATACGGTAACAGAACAGGATTCAGAAGGATTCGTTATCTCTTCGCAGAGATGAACGCAATCCACAAACAGTAACAGAACAGGATTCAGAAGGATTCGTTATCTCTTCGCAGAGATGAACGCAATCCACAAACAGAACCAGGAGCAGGGTAACTACCTCAGCACGGGTGGTCACGGTACGCGCAACCTACCAAAACGTGCTGGAAAGCTGACTAACTGCACACAGGATATAAACAGTTCGTGTACGTATACATCAGCGACACTAATGTATTAACGTAACACAAATACAAGGAAAATAATAAACGTGCTGGTATGCATATATATTGGCAATGAACCAATATATGATGCAAAGACCAGCAAAGTATCTTTATAACAAGAAACACGATCGGGGGCTAAAGCGACAGCAAGACTGGCTTAAGCTGAAGCTATGAAAACCCAAGGAAACCCTGCAGGAAGCAGATCTTTATACTGAGGTCATCCAATGGGAGCAGACATGCAGATTCCCACACAGGTGAATGATAATCAGTCACAAGCTGACAGCAGGGAAAGACAAAGCTATGCAGCTTGCATGGAAATAGATCAGAACTGCCTGAGCTGCAGCACTACTACTTCCAGTAATAGCTGCTGCAGCAGCGATCATTACAAACCCATACCATTATCATATTTGATTTTGTGCACAAGTATTATTATTCATTTAGAAATTATAAGTTTCCAAAGTTCAGTTTATTTACTTTGAAAGCTGCTGGTGCATTTTATTCATAACTGTTGTATTTCTATTGTAAATGCAGCCAGCAATGATTTCTGAGCAGTGTTTCAGTTCAGGACTTAATAGTATCAAGTGAACAATGTGAAAACGAGATACGGTTATCACCAGTTGGGATGCCCCAGCAGGAGAAAAAGTCAGTCCTGTGATTTAACCCTTTGAATGCTGTTTTACTAAAAAAAAAAAAAAAAAATAACTGTTAGTATATTATATGCTGTAAATAATCTTTTAGAGCAAAGAAGAAATGCTGGGTTTCATTCCACTTTAAAGGGAACCTAAAGCAAATGAAAAAAAAAACCCAAAACAAACAAACAAAAAAACAGTTTAACTTACCTGGAGCTTCTACCAGCCCCCTGCAGTCGTCCTGTGCCTGCATCAATACGTAATTATAAAAGAGTAAATGTTTATCTCGGATCCACTTTAAACATCCAAGACTGTAAAAAAGTACATGACAAAAGTATATGAACTATATATGAAGGAAAGGAGATTTTATCACATGTGAGGAAAGGGTTCTCCCTAGTAAGAGTGGTTAAGATGTGGAATATCTTACTACCGGAAAAGTTATGGCAAATTATAAACTTGTGCTTAAAAGGGGTATGGATGTTTTTCTTACTTTAAAAAGCATCCATGGTTATGATTACTAGGGGGTGTAAGGGTCATACCTGCATGCAGTCAGGGTAATAGTTTCTATCACTGGGATTTTCTTTTCCTCTGGATTGAAGTTTAGAGAGGCATAAAAGGTTGAACTTAATGGATTTATGTTTTTGTTTTTTTTTCCAACCTAGATCACTATGTCATTGGGTCATGTATTTTTGTTGTTTTTAAGGGGGGGGGGGGATGACTGGAATGGTAATAGGAGGGAATATCACTGCAAACATACCTATTCTTGTCTGAAAACTTGACTTTATCGAAATTTGAGATTTTTTTAAGTGTTGATGGGAACAAGGAGAGGAACCCACAATGCACAGAGGTATGGGGATCCAGCATGAAAATACTGTATGTCTGCGCTTACCTTAGGCAGCCTTGCTTCAGTCCAGGTGTCCTTTAAAGGGTACCCGAGGTGGTTTTTATAGTAAAAAAGGGACACCGAGGTGTGTTGCCATCTGAAGGACATGCCTCTGTGTGCCCTTCAATCCGCTGTCAGCCCCCCATGTGCCGCACCAGCCCAGAGTCTGGCGAGAAGCAGCTGGTTGACAGGCATATGGAGAAGGGGAGTCCCTCGCAGGAAAGGAACTAATGCTTCCTCCACGCCTAAGAACCTCTCACTGGCTCTCCTCTGCCTGTTCCCCATTTCTCCCCCACCCTTTCCACATCAATCACCACTCTGCTCTCGGAGGAGAGCACAGAGCTACATTTGCAGCGTCATGACCCCAAAGGACACAGAACCAAAAGTGCTGTAATACAGCACATATGAGCGGTGGGTAGAGGTGATAATAAATGCTACCTGATCCGGCCACCACCCCACCCCCAGGTAATAAGCTTTTTTTCTCTTACTTATTTTGATCGGCACTGGTTCTTTTTAAAATCAATTTTTACCTCTTATTTATGTTAAGGATCTATGCTCGACCTAAAACGCCGCTATCCTGCGGCTCAACAAGGGTTTTATCACCCTCAAATCCTAGACCAAACATCCACGACTTTCTTGGTCATGGATTTTGCTGCCCAGGGAGGCAGAGCTTGCCGCTGTAGCTCTGCCTCCATTCTCGTCAATCCCCGCGGATGTCCGTCTCTCCCCCACCCCTCTCAGTGAAAGAAGACTGAGAGGGGCGGGCAGAGGCGGTGATCAGCGGGGATTGATGCGAGGAGAGGCAGAGCTACTGCAGAAAGCTCTGCCTCCTCCAGGGAATGCTCTCCCGTTTTTGCCCTGGGGATTTGAGGTTGATAAAACCCTCGTTCAGCCGCGGGATAGCGGCGTTTTAGGTCAGGCATAGATCCTTAACATAAATAAGAGCTAAAAACTGATTTTTAAAGAGGCTTCAGAGTCTCTGTAAAGGTTGCCAGGATCACATTAGCACTTCTAAATGGTACATGATGACTATATATTAATTATATTTTTTGCATATTTGTATTATTTTATATGACGTTCAAATCTATATGTTATTGTGTTCTTATTACACAGTTTATTATGTAAGCTATAGGCACATAAATGAATGTTACGCTTCTAATAAAAGTGTAAATTACTATTTTTTTTTATTATTATAGTAGAAAATGTTACTGCATTGTAATCTTATTAGAGCATTATTTATGTTTAAGAAAATATTAAGATTAAATACATCAATAAACAAAAAAGTGCTTTTGCCTGCTTGTTGTAATGAGAAAGTGACTGCAAACAATTAGATGGTTTCCAATATCTTAGATACTTCTGTGTGAAGTGTGTTTTCCAATCTACTTCTATGCTCAGCTCTGTATTTCCCACATAGCTTTAAAGAGAATCTGTACTCTAAAATTCTTACAATAAAAAGCATACCATTCCATTCATTATGTTCTCCTGGGCCCCTCTGTGCTGTTTCTGCCACTCCCTGCTGCAATACTGGCTTGTAATTACCAGTTTTAGGCAGTGTTTACAAACAAAAAACATGGCTGCTAACCAGCATGTGATAGGCTGAGAGAATCTCAGTCTGTGACTCATACAGAGCCTGGAGGGGGCATGGAGATGGTGTGTATAACTTCTATCACAGCAGAGCAGCACATTTCTGCCTCAGCCGACAAAGCCGGCAAAGGAAAGAAGATTAGATTATATAACAGTGATAATACAGCCACTGTGCAACTAGGAAAGGCTGCAGTAAGACATACCACATTTGAACAGGTATAGGAACTTATAAGATAGAAGAAATAAGGCTGAAAATTGTGTTACAGAGTCTCTCTTAAGCTTACAGATGTATTACCAAAACAATGTGGATAACGCCTGCATTGGCCTCAATTCACTAAGCAGTTTAGACTAGTCTACTGATGGTTTTTAGTCTACGGATAGTTTGGTCAGTTGCATCAAAGGGGAATTCACTATTACCAAATGATTTAGACCTGTTTTTAGACCTGGTCTAAACCATTTGGTAATTAGGTGGGTGAAGCAGGGGAAATGATTAAAAGATGCAATTCACAAACAAGTAGCTATGACTGACATCCTTCTCCTCTGATGAGTTGTCCTCTGGATACAATTAAACTCATGCATAATTAATTAAAAAGGTTCCATCCTCACATCTAAACATCTCACAGAATTACTTTACCTACAGAAATCAGCTGGTCTAATCTCTGTCAGAAAAAGTGGGCGTAGTTACTCCTTGTTTGCCTTTGTGAATTGTGTAATTACTGAATGTTAGACCAGGTCTAAAAACAGGTCTAAACAGTGTTGGACTGGGAGGTGGAAAAGCTGAGGAAATCCACCTTCTGGCAAAGCAGCAGTAACCTTGTGTTATCACTCCCAATAGTAACCTGCAGCAAATCTTCACTGTGAGCAGCAACACCTGATTACTGCTGCTTGGCCATCAAGTGGATTTCCTCAACTTTACCACCTGCCAGTCCAACACTGGGTCTAAAAAATTACACCAAACCATCAGTAGACTGAAAACCATCTGTAGACTAGTCTAAACTGCTTAGTGAATTGAGGCCATTATGTTTGGAGAAGAAATGCAATCACAACAGCAACCGCACACCATCAAATGCTCAAGTGCATGACCGAGACTGGAAGGCTACGCAAAGGCTTAAACAACATAGCATGGCCAGCACACCCTTTAATAAGGAACTCCAGTAAAAATAACGTAATGAACAAAAGTTCTTAATTTTTACAATAATTATGTATAAATGATTTAGTCAGTGTTTGCCCATTGTAAAAATCTGTCCTCTCCCCGAATTACATTCAGATATTTATCATATGGTGACTGTAACGATCGGTGAAGCACAGAGAGGATCTGATTACCGGTGATCTGCAGTATCACTGGGAATACAGATATATATACCAGATTATAAGTGATCTGCAGTATCACCGATAATCCGATATACTAGCTAACCTCTGTTCACCTGAGTAGAGTGTAGTGTTTGGTGTAACAGTAACACTTAGAGGACTAGGCCTCAGTGCAGTGAGGAGTACTGCACGGATTCCTTCCGAAGACCTGTACTCTCCAAGACGGGAGGAGTCAGGCTGAGAATAGGAAGGATTGTCTGAAAGTGACACTCTGGAGGAAGTGTCACTAACAGGACGGGGAACCGCCTCCAACAGTAAGGTCGGTTCTCGAGGTCGGACAAGCCAAGTCGTACACACACAGACAGATAAAGTACAGTATCAGGAGGCTAAGGCGGAGTCGTGGTACAGGCAGGGTTCGGCAACAGAGTATCAGATATATCGAGGTACAAGATCAGGAGGCAGAAGCAGAGTCTAAGGATGAGCCGGGGTTCGGCAACAGAGTATCAGAAATATCGAGGTACAAGATCAGAGTTCAGGAGGATAGTCAGGCAGGCAAAAGGTCATAACAGATAATCACAATCAAACTAGTACTTTAGCTATCAACAGAAACTAGCTAAGTGTAGGATTACAGCTCCAGCTGGTCCCGGCACACTTGCGGATCTGACTAAGGGTCTGAGTGCTCCCACGTATGTGATCACAACGCCAGACACCAGAGAAATGACCAGCTAGCAGTATATATACACAAACATCTTGTAATGATGTGGTGTTAGGTGCACACACTTCAGAGTTTTCTGATCATTAGTGATCCGCAGTATCACTAGTAATACAGATATATTTGATTATATGGTGATCTGCGGCATCACCAATAATACAAATATTTATGCGTACTCTGGAAAACACAAGGTACAGATATAATAACTTGTGGAAAACCCACCACACTGACGTTAACTCAGAGGGATGGTAACCTCTGGAAGGAAGGGCAGTGTGTGCAATTCTGCGACTAGGAAAGAACGCAGAATAGCGTTCCTCAGCAGTAATGATATGCTGAGGAGTTACTGAGTTCCCCGCAAGAAGAACTCAGCAAAGAAAACCCTTTAGTGGAGAACCACTAAAGGGGGCGATGTCAACGGAAAATGGTTCGGTATCAGAACTAGCAAGGAAGTACCGAATCGACAGACAGAAATCAAGATCAGAGGTCAAGCCAAGGTCAGCAACGGGAAATCAGATGAGCAGAGGTACAGAATCGAGAAACACAAGGGAAGTCAGAAGCCAAGCCAATAGTCGGTAACGGTACGGGCTGGCGAAGTACAAAATCAGGAGACAAGAGAATAAAGAGGTAACAGGCAAAAGATCATACACAATATACAATGCAATTAGTACTTTAGGCTATCAACATAATCTGGCTAAGTGTGGATCCCCAGCTCCAGCTGGTTCTAGCACACTTTGGGATCTGACTAGGGTCTGAGTGCTAACACACAAGTATTCGCTGACTGCAGACAACTTGCAACTGACAGAATGCCTGCTTTTATACTGTGCTGGACTCAAACAGCCCGCCCAGCCATTCAACCAATCACAACCTGGCTCAAGGACCTTGCAGCACAGCTCAAGGACCTTGCTGAGGTCAGCTGACCAGCTGGTCAGCTGACTCTCTTTCTAAGAGTATAAAAGGCTCTACTGCACACGCGCGCAGCCCCTACGGGGTCCAGACTGTCATGAGAGGTGTCTCGGCGAGCAGCATGCCATGAGGCCTGTGAAGGTGTTCCAGGAGTGCAGCCTCGACGTGGAGTACGCCGAGAGGTCTGCGACTGAACGGCGGATCGTGCTACCGCTGCGGACGCGGACGTTTCTCCACGTTCCGCATGCGACCATGTGGGCGGTTGCGCTGCTGATGCGGACGCGGACGTTTGTCCGCGTTCAGCCCGCTGTTGCCTTATTACAGTACCCCCTCTTTCAGGCATGACCTCCGGGCATGCCTCACCCGGTTTCCCAGGATACAACTCATGAAATCTCCTCCTTTTCTCCTCAGCATGAAGATCTCGAAGGGGAACCCATGACCTCTCCTCTGGCCCGTACCCCTTCCAGTGCACCAGATACTGGAGTTTGTTGCGTAAAAAACAGGAATCTAAAATGTCCTGGACTTCATATTCCAATTCCCCATCCACTACCACAGGAGCAGGGGGAGTAGAATCTACCCTTACCGCAGGCTTCAATAAAGAAACATGATAAGTCCTGCCACATCTCATATTAGTTGGTAATTTTACCTTGTAAGTGACCTCATTGATCCTACTCTCTATAGGGAAAGGCCCGATAAAGCGAGGACCTAATTTTGCTGATGGTTGTCTGAGAGGAATGTGTCTAGTAGAGACCCAAACATAATCTCCTGGAATAAAGTTCCACTCAGTGGAACGTCTTCTATCAGCAAATTTCTTTTGAACAGAAAAAGCTTTGTCCAAATTATCTCTGACCTTTCCCCAGATCACTCTGAAAGTCCCCTGCCATTCCTGGAGAGCTGGAAGAGGTGACTCCTTGACTGGAAGTGACGTAAACTTGGGACACTTCCCATTGACAATCTGAAAGGGAGAATAACCAGAGGATGCGTTTTTCAGGTTATTGTGAGCAAATTCAGCAAATGGGAGGAATCTTGTCCAGAGATTTTGTGCATCTGCTATGTAACATCTAAGAAACTGCTCCATGGACTGATTGATCCTCTCCGTCTGTCCATTAGTCTGGGGATGATAACCTGAAGAAAATGATAAAGAAATCCCCAGATCCTTACAAAAGGCCCTCCAGAACTTTGACACAAATTGTACCCCCCTATCAGAAACAATATCCACCGGAATTCCATGTAATTTAAAGATGTTATTAATAAACAAATCTGCCAATTTTTGGGCAGATGGAAACCCAGACAGAGCAACGAAATGTGCCATTTTACTAAATCTGTCCGTAACAACCCAGATGACAGTGTTACCTTCAGATTCAGGCAGCTCACCCACAAAATCCATGGAAATGTGGGACCATGGAACCTGTGGAGAAGGCAGGGGCTGAAGAGAGCCTGCTGGAGCTTTTCTGGAGGACTTACTCCTGGCACAGACAGAGCAGGACTTAACAAATTCCTCACAATCAGACATGTAAGAAGGCCACCAGACTGCCCTATTCAAAAGTTCCTGGGTTCTGGCAATACCTGGATGTCCCACATTCTTATGTTCATGAAACATCTGGAGCACCTGTTCCCGAAAACGAATAGGGACGTACAGAAGTCCCTCAGGTTTTCCATTGGGAACATTGGACTGGCATGCAATAAGCGATTTTGACAAGTCTTCAGAGATCTCAGTGGCTGCCAAAAAATATTTCTCAGGTAGAATATTGACAGGAGTGGCTGGTGGGGCAGATTCAGACTCAAAACACCTGGATAAGGCGTCAGCCTTAACATTCTTATCCCCGGGCTTATAGGTTATGATAAAATCGAACCGGGGAAAAAAAAGTGCCCATCTCGCCTGTCTGGGTGTTAACCTCTTGGCCTTCTCAATGTATTCGAGGTTCTTATGGTCAGTATAAACAGTAAAGGGAAATTCTGCCCCCTCTAACCAATGACGCCACTCCTCTAGAGCTAGCTTAACAGCCAACAATTCCCGGTTCCCCACATCATAATTCCTCTCTGCCGGTGCAAACTTTCTTGTAAAAAATGCACAAGGATGAACCTTATTATCGGGTCCAAAAGCTTGCGAGAGGACTGCCCCAACCCCAACCTCCGATGCATCTACCTCTACTATGAAGGGGCGGGTGACGTCAACATGATGCAATATGGGGGCGGAGCAAAAAGATCTTTTTAATGATTGAAAGGCCTCAATGGCTTCTGGTGACCAGTTAGTCGCATCAGCGCCTTTCTTGGTCAACTGGGTCATGGGGGCAACAACAGAAGAGTACCCCCTAATAAACCGCCTATAATAGTTAGCAAAGCCTAGAAATCTCTGCAGGGCTTTGAGGCCTGAAGGCTGCGGCCAATCCAAAACTGCTGAGACTTTGCTTGGATCCATTGCCAGTCCAGAGGTGGATATAATATACCCTAAAAATGCCACCTCTTTCACCTCGAAGAGGCATTTCTCCAGTTTAGCATATAACTGGTTCTCCCTGAGCTTCTGTAACACAAATCTTACATGCTGCCTGTGTTCCTGTAAATTTTTTGAAAAAATTAAAATATCATCAAGATAGACCACTGTGAACCTGCCAGACACATCTCTGAAAATATCGTTTACAAACTCCTGAAAGACAGCTGGGGCATTGCACAATCCAAAGGGCATAACTAAATACTCATAGTGACCATCAGGAGTGTTAAATGCGGTCTTCCACTCGTCGCCCTCTCTAATCCGAATAAGATTATATGCCCCCCTCAAGTCTAACTTTGAAAAAACACAGGCCTCGGTAATCTGAGTAAACAGATCATCAATGAGTGGAAGAGGGTATCGATTTTTGATGGTGATTTTGTTTAGCTGCCTGTAGTCTATGCAGGGGCGAAGACCACCATCCTTCTTTTTAACAAAAAAGAAACCTGCCCCCGCAGGAGACTTGGAGGCACGGATAAATCCCTTCTCCAAGTTCTCCTTGATGTAATCTTTCATTGCCACCTTTTCAGGGCCGGAAAGGTTGTACAAACGACCCCTAGGAGGCAGTGTACCCGGTCTCAATTCAACGGGGCAGTCATAGGGTCTATGTGGAGGCAACCTGTCAGCAGATCGAGGACAAAATACATCGGAAAAATCAGTGTACTGAGGTGGGACCCCGTGGACCTGGACCTCTGAAGCACACACAGAGATAGATTTAAGACAATTTTCCTGACAATAGGAGGACCAGGCAGATAATTGGCCCTCTTTCCAGTCTATTTGGGGGGAATGCTTCTTCAACCATGGTAGCCCCAATATGACAGATGAGGTGGCCATCTTTAAAACATAGAACTGGATGACCTCAGTGTGCAATACTCCAACCTGAAGTGTGAGCGGCGGAGTTTGACAAAGAGGTGTCTTGTTCTGTAAAGGAGAGTCATCGATTGCTGTAACATAGATGTGTCTTTGTATGGGAAGAATGGGAATGTTAAAATTCAAAGCAAGGTCTCTGTCAATGAAGTTGGCAGCTGACCCAGAGTCAACAAATGCAGAGGTTAGGAAGTCACTGTTCTCCCAATGAAGAGAGCAGGGCAGCAAGATTTTATTCTGACATGGAGGTAGAACTGGCTCGCTTAGGGTGGTACCTCCAACCATCCCTAAGCGGACAAGTTTTCCGCCTTCTTACTGCAGTTCTGCACTCGATGACCCTTTTCCCCACAATATAGACACAGACCCTCCTTTCTTCTCCTAGCTTTCTCAGACACTGAGAGTCGTCCGTGCCCCAACTGCATTGGCTCCTCCTCTGGAACCTCAGGGGAACCAACAGTAGAGGGCGCTCTAACTAGCACAGATGACCTGCCCTTTTTATGATAGCGGATGCGTCTATCGATTTTAACCGATAAGGCAATAGCTGCATCTACATCTTTGGGCTCAGGGTGGCCTATCATGACGTCCATAATGGACTCGGAGAGACCGGTCATGTATGTGTCTAGAAGAGTGAACTGATCCCACCTCACTGAGACCGCCCACCTTCTAAACTCGGCAGCGTACTCCTCAACCAAACGATTGCCTTGCTTTAGACATCGGAGTTTACGCTCGGCAGTACCGGCTAAATCAGGATCCTCATATATGATGGCCATGCTCTTGAAAAACTCGGACACTGAAGATAAGGCAGAGTGACCCTCAGGTAAGCTGAAAGCCCATGTCTGAGAATCCCCTTGTAACAAAGTTTTAATCAAAGTTACTCTCTGTACCTCAGAACCAGATGACATGGGCCTCATCTGAAAATAGGCTAGACAACGATTTTTGAAATTACTGAAGTCGGACCGAGAACCAGAAAATCTTTCAGGAAGAGCCATCTTAGGCTCGCTACTGGCTGGGGAGGGTAGAACATTAAGTGGTGCCGGCAGTTTCTGAAAGGCCTCAGTCAGCTGATTGATCTGGACCTGCTGAGCAGCAACAGTGTTTCTAAGCTCATCGACTGCTGTAGTTAAAGTCTGCAACTGCTCGGCAACTCCCTCCATGTTACTTTTACTGGTCTGCAGGACTGTAATGATGTGGTGTTAGGTGCACACACTTCAGAGTTTTCTGATTATTAGTGATCCGCAGTATCACTAGTAATACAGATATATTTGATAATATGGTGATCTGCGGCATCACCAATAATACAAATATTTATGCGTACTCTGGAAAACACAAGGTACAGATATAATAACTTGTGGAAAACCCACCACACTGACGTTAACTCAGAGGGATGGTAACCTCTGGAAGGAAGGGCAGTGTGTGCGATTCTGCGACTAGGAAAGAACGCAGAATAGCGTTCCTCAGCAGTAATGATATGCTGAGGAGTTACTGAGTTCCCCGCAAGAAGAACTCAGCAAAGAAAACCCTTTAGTGGAGAACCACTAAAGGGGGCAATGTCAACGGAAAATGGTTCGGTATCAGAACTAGCAAGGAAGTACCGAATCGACAGACAGAAATCAAGATCAGAGGTCAAGCCAAGGTCAGCAACGGGAAATCAGATGAGCAGAGGTACAGAATCGAGAAACACAAGGGAAGTCAGAAGCCAAGCCAATAGTCGGTAACGGTACGGGCTGGCGAAGTACAAGATCAGGAGACAAGAGAATAAAGAGGTAACAGGCAAAAGATCATACACAATATACAATGCAATTAGTACTTTAGGCTATCAACAGAATCTGGCTAAGTGTGGATCCCCAGCTCCAGCTGGTTCTAGCACACTTTGGGATCTGACTAGGGTCTGAGTGCTAACACACAAGTATTCGCTGACTGCAGACAACTTGCAACTGACAGAATGCCTGCTTTTATACTGTGCTGGACTCAAACAGCCCGCCCAGCCATTTAACCAATCACAACCTGGCTCAAGGACCTTGCAGCACAGCTCAAGGACCTTGCTGAGGTCAGCTGACCAGCTGGTCAGCTGACTCTCTTTCTAAGAGTATAAAAGGCTCTACTGCACACGCGCGCAGCCCCTACGGGGTCCAGACTGTCATGAGAGGTGTCTCGGCGAGCAGCATGCCATGCGGCCTGTGAAGGTGTTCCAGGAGTGAAGCCTCGTCGTGGAGTACGCCGAGAGGTCTGCGACTGAACGGCGGATCGTGCTACCGCTGCGGACGCGGACGTTTCTCCACGTTCCGCATGCGACCATGCGGGCGGTTGCGCTGTGCTGATGCGGACGCGGACGTTTGTCCGCGTTCAGCCCACTGTTGCCTTATTACACATCTTCCCAGAACCTCCCTAAGTGCTGGACCAATGAGGAGTGGAGCCAGATTCAGCTGACCAGCCTGGTCAGCTGACTCACTTCTGGCTGCTATATTTTCCCTGCCAGAGTGCACGCGCGCGCGTCACTCTAAACTAGTGTTGGGCGAACAGTGTTCACCACTGTTCGGGTTCTGCAGAACATCACCCTGTTCGGGTGATGTTCGAGTTCGGCCGAACACCTGACGGTGCTCGGCCAAACCGTTCGGCCACATGGCCGAACTAAGAGCGCATGGCCGAACGTTCCCCGAACGTTCGGCTAGCGCTGTGATTGGCCGAACGGGTCACGTGGTTCGGGCCCGAACGCGCTCTGATTGGCCGAACGGTCACGTGGTTCGGGTAAATAAATACCCGAACCACGTCATATCTCCGCCATTTGTCTGTGGGTTTAGCTTTGGGTAGGCAGGCAGGGTAGTTCGCTCTCCAGCCACGCTAGCCAGGGTCCCCCCCAGTCATTGTGTGTCGCTGCTGGGAACAGTAGTACACCGCTCGCTCAGCCACACTATATATAGCATTGTTTACTGCCACTGTGTACCTCGCTCAGCCACGCTATATATATAGCATTGTGTTTTCTGACACTCTGTGTACACGGCTTAGCCTGACTAATATAGCATTGTGTGTACTGCCACTGTGCACTTCGCTCAGCCACGCTATATATAGCATTGTGTGTACTGCCACTGTGCACCTCGCTCAGCCACGCTATATATAGCATTGTGTGTACTGCCACTGTGCACCTCGCTTAGCCACGCTATATATATAGCATTGTGTTTTCTGACACTCTGTGTACACGGCTTAGCCTGACTAATATAGCATTGTGTGTACTGCCACTGTGCACCTCGCTCAGCCACGCTATATATAGCATTGTGTGTACTGCCACTGTGCACCTCGCTCAGCCACGCTATATATAGCATTGTGTGTACTGCCACTGTGCACCTCGCTCAGCCACGCTATATATAGCATTGTGTGTACTGCCACTGTGCACCTCGCTCAGCCACGCTATATATATAGCATTGTGTTTTCTGACACTCTGTGTACACGGCTTAGCCTGACTAATATAGCATTGTGTGTACTGCCACTGTGCACCTCGCTCAGCCACGCTATATATAGCATTGTGTGTACTGCCACTGTGCACCTCGCTCAGCCACGCTATATATAGCATTGTGTGTACTGCCACTGTGCACCTCGCTCAGCCACGCTATATATAGCATTGTGTGTACTGCCACTGTGCACCTCGCTCAGCCACGCTATATATATAGCATTGTGTTTTCTGACACTCTGTGTACACGGCTTAGCCTGACTAATATAGCATTGTGTGTACTGCCACTGTGCACCTCGCTCAGCCACGCTATATATAGCATTGTGTGTACTGCCACTGTGCACCTCGCTCAGCCACGCTATATATAGCATTGTGTGTACTGCCACTGTGCACCTCGCTCAGCCACGCTATATATAGCATTGTGTGTACTGCCACTGTGCACCTCGCTCAGCCACGCTATATATATAGCATTGTGTTTTCTGACACTCTGTGTACACGGCTTAGCCTGACTAATATAGCATTGTGTGTACTGCCACTGTGCACCTCGCTCAGCCACGCTATATATAGCATTGTGTGTACTGCCACTGTGCACCTCGCTCAGCCACGCTATATATAGCATTGTGTGTACTGCCACTGTGCACCTCGCTCAGCCACGCTATATATAGCATTGTGTTTACTGCCACTCTGTGTACACCGCTCAGCCAGACTATATACCGTTGTTTACTGACACTCTGTGTACACCGCTCAGCCAGACTATATACCATTGTTTACTGACACTCTGTGTACACGGCTCAGCCTGACTATAAAGCATTGTGTGTACTGCCACTGTGCACCTCGCTCAGCCACGCTATATATAGCATTGTGTTTTCTGACACTCTGTGTACACGGCTTAGCCTGACTATATAGCATTGTGTGTACTGCCACTGTGCACCTCGCTCAGCCACGCTATATATAGCATTGTGCTTTCTGACACTCTGTGTACACGGCTTAGCCTGACTAATATAGCATTGTGTGTACTGCCACTGTGCACCTCGCTCAGCCACGCTATATATAGCATTGTGTTTTCTGACACTCTGTGTACACGGCTTAGCCAGACTATATAGCATTGTGTGTACTGCCACTCTGTGTACACCGCTCAGCCAGACTATATAGCATTGTGTTTACTTCCACTCTGTGTCTGCTGGGCCTGGGAACAGTAGTACACCGCTCACCCGCCACTGTATAGCATTGTGCTCTGTGTCGCTGCTGGGAATAGTGGTACTGTATAGCATTTCTGTACTGCCACTGTACTGCTGCCAGTCAGCGTGTACTGTAAGGATAAGTGAAATGAGGAAGAAATCCGGTGAAAGAGGAAGGGGCAAGGGAAGAGGTGTTTCCCCTGACGGTTCACGTACAGGCCACAGGGGAGCACCCAAGAAAACCCACTCAATACCGCCCATGTTGTCCAGGACAACAACCCTCACAAATCCAAAAGAACAGGACCAGATAATTACTTGGATGACCTCTCAAGCGTCCAGCAGTGGGTTAAGCAGCACCAGCACATCACGCACGAGGTCCGAGTCCTCAGCCAGTTACAAGGAGCCAGTGGGCACAAAGCTGACACAACCGGCAGCGACACCACGCACACAACTGCCAGATAACCAGTCCTATGAATTACCTCAGGACACAATGGGGTATTCGCAGGAGCTATTCCCAGCCCAACAAACTTCCACCTATGAAAGGTCAATGGAGGAACAGCCAGAAATGTTGTGCCCGGATTCACAACCATTAACTGTGGGAAATGCACCGCGCACTGAAATACAAGGCGAGTCCGAGTAGGACTCGGAAACCCAAATCCCAGAGCAAGTTGGGCAGGAGGGGTTGCAATTGCAGGAGGTCGGCCGACAAGATCTGGAAGACGACGTTGGAGTGAGCTGCGCAGAGGTTGTTCTGGGGAGCTCTACTCCACGGCGGCGGCCCCCCACAATGACATATGACGAGTTTGAGGAGATGGAAGAGGAGGGTATGGACAATGTGGACAGAGACCCAGATTTTATTTGTGAACGAGAACATCGCCGTCGTAGCAGCAGCACAGATGAGTCTGTTGAAGAACCCACTGCTGCACGAGTTCGCTTTGTGCCACAAGGTAGGCGGCGCGCAATTTCAGGCACCACAAGCGTGGAAGTTAGAGTGAGAGGCAAAAGAGGAGGAAACAGAAATCGCCAGCAAGGAGGCAGGTGCTCCAAAGTCTGGGCTTTCTTTGAAGACTGCACTGAGGATGTTACCATGGCGATTTGCAAGGTGTGCAAGACTCGCCTGAGCAGGGGGAAAAGTATTAACAACCTCTCCACTAGTGTTGGGCGAACAGTGTTCGCCACTGTTCGGGTTCTGCAGAACATCACCCTGTTCGGGTGATGTTCGGGTTCGGTCGAACACCTGATGGTGTTCGGCCAAACTGTTCGGCCATATGGCCGAACTAAGAGCGCATGGCCGAACGTTACCCGAACGTTCGGCTAGCGCTGTGATTGGCCGAACGGGTCACGTGTAGTGTTGGGCGAACATCTAGATGTTCGGGTTCGGGCCGAACATGGCCGAACTCCGAACATAATGGAAGTCAATGGGGACCCGAACTTTCGTGCTTTGTAAAGCCTCCTTACATGCTACATACCCCAAATTTACAGGGTATGTGCACCTTGGGAGTGGGTACAAGAGGAAAAAAAATTTAGCAAAAAGAGCTTATAGTTTTTGAGAAAATCGATTTTAAAGTTTCAAAGGGAAAACTGTCTTTTAAATGCGGGAAATGTCTGTTTTCTTTGCACAGGTAACATGCTTTTTGTCGGCATGCAGTCATAAATGTAATACATATAAGAGGTTCCAGGAAAAGGGACCGGTAACGCTAACCCAGCAGCAGCACACGTGATGGAACAAGAGGAGGGTGGCGCAGGAGGAGAAGGCCACGCTTTGAGACACAACAACCCAGGCCTTGCATGAGGACAAGAAGCGTGCGGATAGCAATTTGCATTTTGTTGCCATGCAGTCATAAATGTAATACAGATGAGAGGTTCAATAAACAGGGACCGGAAACGCTAACCCATCACAGATGTTCATTGTTCATGTTACTTGGTTGGGGTCCGGGAGTGTTGCGTAGTCGTTTCCAATCCAGGATTGATTCATTTTAATTTGAGTCAGACGGTCTGCATTTTCTGTGGAGAGGCGGATACGCCGCCGATCTGTGACGATGCCTCCGGCAGCACTGAAACAGCGTTCCGACATAACGCTGGCTGCCGGGCAAGCCAGCACCTCTATTGCGTACATTGCCAGTTTGTGCCAGGTGTCTAGCTTCGATACCCAATAGTTGAAGGGTGCAGATGGATTGTTCAACACAGCTACGCCATCTGACATGTAGTCCTTGACCATCTTCTCCAGGCGATCGGTGTTGGAGGTGGATCTGCACGCTTGCTGTTCTGTGTGCTGCTGCATGGGTGTCAGAAAATTTTCCCACTCCAAGGACACTGCCGATACCATTCCCTTTTGGGCACTAGCTGCGGCTTGTGTTGTTTGCTGCCCTCCTGGTCGTCCTGGGTTTGCGGAAGTCAGTCTGTCGGCGTACAACTGGCTAGAGGAGGGGGAGGATGTCAATCTCCCCTCTAAAGTCTCCACAAGGGCCTGCTGGTATTCTTCCATTTTGACCTGTCTGGCTCTTTCTTCAAGCAGTTTTGGAACATTGTGTTTGTACCGTGGATCCAGAAGGGTATAAACCCAGTAATTGGTGTTGTCCAGAATGCGCACAATGCGTGGGTCGCGTTCAATGCAGTCCTAGGCCGAAGAGGTCATAGCCTAGGGTCACAAAACCTGTTTATTGGGCAATTTCAATGGTGGCGAGTCTGACGTACATAAATCGCAGCAATGGCCGTTAGCAACGTCTGAATCTCACGAAATGTCTCATGCAGGTAGAAGACATATTGTTAGACTTGGGCTCCAAAGATGGGTTCCCTACATCTCTGCAAACCAGAGTTACAGGGCTCCAAATTTGGTAAAATCCCCCATAGGCTTTCATTGGGCCTCCTATTTACAGTTCCAAAATCTCACATCTTTTCAAAGGGCAATTACTCAGCAGTGGCAAATTTTCTAGCATTGTAGGGACCCTTAGGGGGAACATGACTGGTGAGTTTGGGGCCCCTAGGCCGAAGAGGTCATAGCCTAGGGTCACAAAAACCTGTTTATTGGGGCTATTTCAATGGTAGTGATGGTGACGTACATAAATCGCAGCAATGGCCGTTAGCAAAGTCTGAATCTCACGAAATGTCTCATGCAGGTAGAAGACATATTGTTAGACTTGGATTCCAAAGATGGGGTCCCTACATCTCTGCAAACCAGAGTTACAGGGGTCCAAAATTGGTAAAATCCCCCATAGGATTTCATTGGCTCCCTATTTCACTTTCCAAAATCTCACATCTTTTCAAAGGGCAATGGCTCAGCAGTACCAAATTTTCTAGCATTGTAGGGACCCTTAGGGGGAACATGACTGGTGAGTTTCGGGCCCCTAGGCCGAAGAGGTCATAGCCTAGGGTCACAAAAACCTGTTTATTGGGGCTATTTCAATGGTAGTGATGGTGACGTACATAAATCGCAGCAATGGCCGTTAGCAAAGTCTGAATCTCACGAAATGTCTCATGCAGGTAGAAGACATATTGTTAGACTTGGATTCCAAAGATGGGGTCCCTACATCTCTGCAAACCAGAGTTACAGGGGTCCAAAATTGGTAAAATCCCCCATAGGATTTCATTGGCTCCCTATTTCACTTTCCAAAATCTCACATCTTTTCAAAGGGCAATGGCTCAGCAGTACCAAATTTTCTAGCATTGTAGGGACCCTTAGGGGGAACATGACTGGTGAGTTTCGGGCCCCTAGGCCGAAGAGGTCATAGCCTAGGGTCACAAAAACCTGTTTATTGGGGCTATTTCAATGGTAGTGATGGTGACGTACATAAATCGCAGCAATGGCCGTTAGCAAAGTCTGAATCTCACGAAATGTCTCATGCAGGTAGAAGACATATTGTTAGACTTGGATTCCAAAGATGGGGTCCCTACATCTCTGCAAACCAGAGTTACAGGGGTCCAAAATTGGTAAAACCCCCATAGGATTTCATTGGCTCCCTATTTCACTTTCCAAAATCTCACATCTTTTCAAAGGGCAATGGCTCAGCAGTACCAAATTTTCTAGCATTGTAGGGACCCTTAGGGGGAACATGACTGGTGAGTTTCGGGCCCCTAGGCCGAAGAGGTCATAGCCTAGGGTCACAAAAACCTGTTTATTGGGGCTATTTCAATGGTAGTGATGGTGACGTACATAAATCGCAGCAATGGCCGTTAGCAAAGTCTGAATCTCACGAAATGTCTCATGCAGGTAGAAGACATATTGTTAGACTTGGATTCCAAAGATGGGGTCCCTACATCTCTGCAAACCAGAGTTACAGGGGTCCAAAATTGGTAAAATCCCCCATAGGATTTCATTGCCTCCCTATTTCACTTTCCAAAATCTCACATCTTTTCAAAGGGCAATGGCTCAGCAGTACCAAATTTTCTAGCATTGTAGGGACCCTTAGGGGGAACATGACTGGTGAGTTTCGGGCCCCTAGGCCGAAGAGGTCATAGCCTAGGGTCACAAAAACCTGTTTATTTGGGCTATTTCAATGGTAGTGATGGTGGCGTACATAAATCTCAGCCATGGCCGTTAGCAACGTCTGAATCTCACGAAATGTCTCATGCAGGTAGAAGACATATTGTTAGACTTAGATTCCAAAGATGGGGTCCCTACATCTCTGCAAACCAGAGTTACAGGGGTCCAAAATTGGTAAAATCCCCCATAGGCTTTCATTGGGCCTCCTATTTACCGTTCCAAAATCTCACACCATTTCAAAGGGCAATGGCTCAGCAGTGGCAAAACTCACCAGTCATGTTCCCCCTAAGGGTCCCTACAATGCTAGAAAATTTGGTACTGCTGAGCCATTGCCCTTTGAAAAGATGTGAGATTTTGGAAAGTGAAATAGGGAGCCAATGAAATCCTATGGGGGATTTTACCAATTTTGGACCCCTGTAACTCTGGTTTGCAGAGATGTAGGGACCCCATCTTTGGAATCCAAGTCTAACAATATGTCTTCTACCTGCATGAGACATTTCGTGAGATTCAGACTTTGCTAACGGCCATTGCTGCGATTTATGTACGTCACCATCACTACCATTGAAATAGCCCCAATAAACAGGTTTTTGTGACCCTAGGCTATGACCTCTTCGGCCTAGGGGCCCGAAACTCACCAGTCATGTTCCCCCTAAGGGTCCCTACAATGCTAGAAAATTTGGTACTGCTGAGCCATTGCCCTTTGAAAAGATGTGAGATTTTGGAAAGTGAAATAGGGAGCCAATGAAATCCTATGGGGGATTTTACCAATTTTGGACCCCTGTAACTCTGGTTTGCAGAGATGTAGGGACCCCATCTTTGGAATCCAAGTCTAACAATATGTCTTCTACCTGCATGAGACATTTCGTGAGATTCAGACTTTGCTAACGGCCATTGCTGCGATTTATGTACGTCACCATCACTACCATTGAAATAGCCCCAATAAACAGGTTTTTGTGACCCTAGGCTATGACCTCTTCGGCCTAGGGGCCCGAAACTCACCAGTCATGTTCCCCCTAAGGGTCCCTACAATGCTAGAAAATTTGCCACTGCTGAGTAATTGCCCTTTGAAAAGATGTGAGATTTTGGAACTGTAAATAGGAGGCCCAATGAAAGCCTATGGGGGATTTTACCAAATTTGGAGCCCTGTAACTCTGGTTTGCAGAGATGTAGGGAACCCATCTTTGGAGCCCAAGTCTAACAATATGTCTTCTACCTGCATGAGACATTTCGTGAGATTCAGACGTTGCTAACGGCCATTGCTGCGATTTATGTACGTCAGACTCGCCACCATTGAAATTGCCCAATAAACAGGTTTTGTGACCCTAGGCTATGACCTCTTCGGCCTAGGACTGCATTGAACGCGACCCACGCATTGTGCGCATTCTGGACAACACCAATTACTGGGTTTATACCCTTCTGGATCCACGGTACAAACACAATGTTCCAAAACTGCTTGAAGAAAGAGCCAGACAGGTCAAAATGGAAGAATACCAGCAGGCCCTTGTGGAGACTTTAGAGAGGAGATTGACATCCTCCCCCTCCTCTAGCCAGTTGTACGCCGACAGACTGACTTCCGCAAACCCAGGACGACCAGGAGGGCAGCAAACAACACAAGCCGCAGCTAGTGCCCAAAAGGGAATGGTATCGGCAGTGTCCTTGGAGTGGGAAAATTTTCTGACACCCATGCAGCAGCACACAGAACAGCAAGCGTGCAGATCCACCTCCAACACCGATCGCCTGGAGAAGATGGTCAAGGACTACATGTCAGATGGCGTAGCTGTGTTGAACAATCCATCTGCACCCTTCAACTATTGGGTATCGAAGCTAGACACCTGGCACAAACTGGCAATGTACGCAATAGAGGTGCTGGCTTGCCCGGCAGCCAGCGTTATGTCGGAACGCTGTTTCAGTGCTGCCGGAGGCATCGTCACAGATCGGCGGCGTATCCGCCTCTCCACAGAAAATGCAGACCGTCTGACTCAAATTAAAATGAATCAATCCTGGATTGGAAACGACTACGCAACACTCCCGGACCCCAACCAAGTAACATGAACAATGAACATCTGTGATGGGTTAGCGTTTCCGGTCCCTGTTTATTGAACCTCTCATCTGTTTTACATTTATGACTGCATGGCGACAAAATGCAAATTGCTATCCGCACGCTTCTTGTCCTCATGCAAGGCCTGGGTTGTTGTGTCTCAAAGCGTGGCCTTCTCCTCCTGCGCCACCCTCCTCTTGTTCCATCACGTGTGCTGCTGCTGGGTTAGCGTTACCGGTCCCTTTTCCTGGAACCTCTTATATGTATTACATTTATGACTGCATGCCGACAAAAAGCATGTTACCTGTGCAAAGAAAACAGACATTTCCCGCATTTAAAAGACAGTTTTCCCTTTGAAACTTTAAAATCGATTTTCTCAAAAACTATAAGCTCTTTTTGCTAAATTTTTTTTCCTCTTGTACCCACTCCCAAGGTGCACATACCCTGTAAATTTGGGGTATGTAGCATGTAAGGAGGCTTTACAAAGCACAAAAGTTCGGGTCCCCATTGACTTCCATTATGTTCGGAGTTCGGGTCGAACACCCGAACATCGCGGCCATGTTCGGCCTGTTCGGCCCGAACCCGAACATCTAGATGTTCGCCCAACACTACTCTCCACCACCAGCATGAGCCGCCACATGCTATCCAAACATCCCACTCTGTGGGCAAACGCGGCAGGACAGGGTACCAGCAACACTGCCTCCCTTGGGTTCACCAGACTCACCACCAGACCCGCCTCAGCAGCAGCAGTAGCCCAGCCATTGCGTGGTTCACAACATTCACAAACATCAGACGACGCTGACACTGTCACTTTCCGGAGTAGTGCTCTTGAGGTCTCCCAGTGTTCATCAAACACAACAACCAACAGCCCTTCCGTGTGCAGCGCTACGGTTCAGTTGTCTGTGTCGGAGATGTTTGAGCGCAAGAGGAAATTGCCAGCAAATGACCCCCGGGCCGTGGCAGTAACAGCCAGCATAGCCAAGCTTCTGGCCTGCGAAATGCTGCCATATCGAGTGGTGGAGACAAACAGCTTCAAGGGCATGATGTCAGTGGCCATCCCACGTTACGTGGTTCCCAGCCGCTACCACTTTGCGCGCTCTGCAGTGCCTGAGTTGCATGAGCACGTGGTCAGCAAAATAACCCGAAGCTTGAAGAATGCCGTTGCCTGCAAGGTTCACCTCACCACTGACACCTGGACGAGTGCGTTCCGCCAGGGTCGATACATCTCCCTTACCGCGCACTGGGTGAACCTTGTGGAGCCTGGCAGCGATTCCTCACCTGCTACGGCGCGGGTGTTGCCCACGCCGCAAACAGCTGCACCGCCGTCCCTCCCACTGGATAACAACAGCAGCACCTACCTCTCTGACTCCTTCTCCTCCAACGCATCTCAAAGCTGTACCTCTTTCGGAAACGCTAACCCAGCAGCAGTAGGATCGTGGAAGCAGTGCAGCACAGCTGTTGGCATGCGTCAGCAAGCGTTGCTGAAGCTGATCTGCCTTGGGGATAAGCAGCACACAGGGGAGGAAATTTGGAGGGGAATAAAGGAACAGACGGATTTGTGGCTGGCACCGCTGGACCTGAAACCGGGCATGGTTGTGTGTGATAATGGGAGTAATCTCATTCGCGCTTTAAGGTTGGCTAAGCTGACACACATCCCTTGCCTGGCGCACGTGATGAACCTAGTAGTTCAGCGGTTCCTGAGGACATACCCAGGCGTGGCCGATCTTCTGTTGAAGGTGCGTCGAGTGGCCAAACATTGTAGAAATTCCAGTACTGCTTCGGGGGCACTCGCCAAGATGCAGGAGCGCTTCAATCTCCCCCACCATCGCTTGCTGTGTGATGTCCCTACGCGCTGGAATTCTACGCTGCACATGCTAGCACGCTTTTGTGAGCAGAAGAGTGCAGTGGTCCAGTACATGACGGCGCAGTACCGAGGCGCATCCGGACAGCTGCCAAGCTTCTGTGGATCCGATTGGGCCAACATGTTGGACCTCTGCCAAGTCCTCCAAAATTTTGAGCAATCCACGTTGCTTGTGAGCAGTGACAACTCTTCAGTCAGCATTACCATACCACTGCTGTGTTTACTGAAGAGGTCGATGTTAAAAATCAAGGAAACAGCTGTCATGATGCAACTGGGGGAATCTGAAGGAGAAAACGATCAGCGTGATGGTACCAACATCAGGCCATCCGCCTCAGGGAACGCTGGCCCCAGCAGCTATGACGAAGAAGAGGAGGAGGAACAGCTGGAGTTGGAGCAGGAATTTCATGCCACCACTGACGAGGGCCAGAGCGGTGCACGTTGGACTTCCACAATTCAACGCGAATGGTCAGCAGAAGCAGACCAGGAGGAAGGTGACGACTATGATGCATCACAACAACTATCACAACGCTCACAAGAGGATGATGAGGATTCTGGTAGGACTCTGGCACACATGGCTCAATTCATGCTAGACTGCATTGAACGTGACCCACGCATTGTGCGCATTCTGGACAACACCAATTACTGGGTTTATACCCTTCTGGATCCACGGTACAAACACAATGTTCCAAAACTGCTTGAAGAAAGAGTCAGACAGGTCAAAATGGAAGAATACCAGCAGGCCCTTGTGGAGACTTTAGAGAGGAGATTGACATCCTCCCCCTCCTCTAGCCAGTTGTACGCAGACAGACTGACTTCCGCAAACCCAGGACGACCAGGAGGGCAGCAAACAACGCAAGCCGCAGCTAGTACCCAAAAGGGAACGGTATCGGCAGTGTCCTTGGAGTGGGAAAATTTTCTGACACCCATGCAGCAGCAGCCCACTGAACAGCAAGCGTGCAGATCCACCTCCAACACCGATCGCCTGGAGAAGATGGTCAAGGACTACATGTCAGATGACGTAGCTGTGTCGAACAATCCGTCTGCACCCTTCAACTATTGGGTATCGAAGCTAGACACCTGGCACGAACTGGCAATGTACGCAATAGAGGTGCTGGCTTGCCCGGCAGCCAGCGTTATGTCGGAACGCTGTTTCAGTGCTGCCGGAGGCATCGTCACAGATCGGCGTATCCGCCTCTCTACAGAAAATGCAGACCGTCTGACTCAAATTAAAATGAATCAATCCTGGATTGGAAATGACTACGCAACACTCCAGGACCCCAACCAAGTAACATGACCAATGAACATCTGGGATGGTGTAGCGTTTCCGGTCCCTGTTTATTGAACCTCTCATCTGTATTACATTTATGACTGCATGGCGGCAAAAAGCATTGCTGCTATATCCGCACGCTTTTTGTCCTCATGCAAGGCCTGGGTTGTTGTGTCTCAAAAACCGTGGCCTTCTCCTCCTGCGCCTGCTCCTGTTCCATCACGTCTGCTGCTGCTGGGTTAGCGCTGCCGCGTGGTCCCTGTTTATTGAACCACTTATCTTTATTACATTTATGACTGCATGGCGGTACAAAGCATGCTATCCGCACGCTTCTTGCCCTCATGCAAGGCCTGGGTTGTTGTGTCTCACAAAGCGTGGCCTTCTCCTCCTGCGCCTCCTCCTGTTCCATCACGTCTGCTGCTGCTGGGTTAGCGTTGCCGCGTGGTCCCTGTTTATTGAACCACTTATCTTTATTACATTTATGACTGCATGGCGGTACAAAGCATGCTATCCGCACGCTTCTTGCCCTCATGCAAGGCCTGGGTTGTTGTGTCTCACAAAGCGTGGCCTTCTCCTCCTGCGCCTCCTCCTGTTCCATCACGTCTGCTGCTGCTGGGTTAGCGTTGCCGCGTGGTCCCTGTTTATTGAACCACTTATCTTTATTACATTTATGACTGCATGGCGGTACAAAGCATGCTATCCGCACGCTTCTTGCCCTCATGCAAGGCCTGGGTTGTTGTGTCTCACAAAGCGTGGCCTTCTCCTCCTGCGCCTCCTCCTGTTCCATCACGTCTGCTGCTGCTGGGTTAGCGTTGCCGCGTGGTCCCTGTTTATTGAACCACTTATCTTTATTACATTTATGACTGCATGGCGGTACAAAGCATGCTATCCGCACGCTTCTTGCCCTCATGCAAGGCCTGGGTTGTTGTGTCTCACAAAGCGTGGCCTTCTCCTCCTGCGCCTCCTCCTGTTCCATCACGTCTGCTGCTGCTGGGTTAGCGTTGCCGCGTGGTCCCTGTTTATTGAACCACTTATCTTTATTACATTTATGACTGCATGGCGGTAAAAAGCATGCTATCCGCACGCTTTTTGTCCTCATGCAAGGCCTGGGTTGTTGTGTCTCACAAAGCGTGGCCTTCTCCTCCTGCGCCTCCTCCTGTTCCATCACGTGTGCTGCTGCTGCTGCTGCTGGGTTAGCGTTGCCGGTCCTTGTTTATGGAACCTCTTATCTTTATTACATTTATGACTGCATGGCGGTACAAAGCATGCTATCCGCACACTTCTTGCCCTCATGCAAGGCCGGGGTTGTTGTGTCTCACAAAGCGTGGCCTTCTCCTCCTGCGCCTCCTCCTGTTCCATCACGTGTGCTGCTGCTGGGTTAGCGTTACCGGTCCCTTTTCCTGGAACCTCTTATATGAATTACATTTATGACTGCATGCCGACAAAAAACATGTTACCTGTGCAAAGAAAACAGACATTTCCCGCATTTAAAAGACAGTTTTCCCTTTGAAACTTTAAAATCGATTTTCTCAAAAACTATAAGCTCTTTTTGCTAATTTTTTTTCCTCTTGTACCCACTCCAAAGGTGCACATACCCTGTAAATTTGGGGTATGTAGCATGTAAGGAGGCTTTACAAACCACAAAAGTTCGGGTCCCCATTGACTTCCATTATGTTCGGAGTTCGGGTCGAACACCCGAACATCGCGGCCATGTTCGGCCTGTTCGGCCCGAACCCGAACATCTAGATGTTCGCCCAACACTACTCTAAACCTGGAGGGACTATGTGTCCCAGCCACACCAGCACTGCTCTGCGGTGCCTCTGCGCGGGAGACCTGGACGCGACGGTTTTTCCGCGCTCCGCCATGCCTTGCACGGGGACAGCCGCCTCAGACTGAGTGGAGGCGGCTGCCTCCCCGTGCCCTACCACGCTGTGCACGGAAAGAGCCGCCTCCGCCTGACTCATGGCGGCGGCTCTTCCGCGCATCTTCACAGTGACATGTTTACTGCTGACAGTTGATGTCAGTGGAAGTAGCTGCAGCTTGCTTTTTTGGCAGTTGGAAACAGCTGTTATTTCCCACAATGCAACAAGGCTCCGACAGTGCGCTGTCAGAACCATGATCCTGACATCACACTGTGGGCGGGGTCTCACCACAATATCAGAAATACAGAGCCCCCTGATGATCCATTTGAGCAAAGGTAAAGATTTTTTTTTGACGGAAAGGGGGTGTCAGCTACTAATTGGGATGAAGTTCAATCCATGGTTACAGTTTCTCTTTAAGCATATCTGCTTATTGAGTACTTAAAGAGACTCTGTAACAAAATGTTCAGCCTTATTTCTTCTATCCTATAAGTTCCTATACCTGTTCTAATGTGGTCTGTGTTACTGCAGCCTTTTCTAGTTGCACAGTGGCTGTGTTATCTCTGTTATATGATCTAATCTTCTCTCTTCTGTCGGCTCTGTTGGCTGAGGCTGGAATGTGCTGTGCTGCTTGTCATTGGCAGAAGCTATACACACCCTCTCCAAGCTCTGTATGAGTCAGAGACTGAGCTACTCTCAAGCCTATCACACTCTAGTTAGAAGTCATGTCTTTTGTTTGTAAACATTGGCAATTACAAGCCAGGATTGCAGCCGGGAGTGGCAGAAACAGCACAGAGGGGCCCAGGAGAACATAATGAATAGAATGGTGTGCTTTTTATTGTAAGAATTTTAGAGTACAGATTCTCTTTAAGCTGGTGGTGCTCATAATGGGTCAAAATTTCACGTAATTTTGCGGAATGACATATAGCATACTATGTTTGTGAATCATAATTATGCCTGTAATTACACAATTATGATTAATTTGCGTTCAATGTATAAAAAAAATTTGCATTGATTCACCGGTATACTGTGCATGCACTGCTAGTATTTAAATATTCAATGCAAAAAAATGCATTTATATGCGAAAAAAGATTCTGGTTCATCAGGCAGTATACTGCACCTGTGTGGCTATTATTTAAATATTAATTGTGAAAAATCTGTTTGCATGCGTAAAAACTATCACATCCGCAATTACGTGTAAATGACACTAATATGCGTCATTACGGTTAGTGGTTGCGTTTACTTGCAACTAGTAACTACACATCACAAACAAGGAAAAAAAAAAAGTATAAAAGGACTTTGTTTGGATGACTTCAAGTAGAAAAGCATGAATGTATACAAATTGTGCCCTAGAAAATGATGAAAAAATATGCACTTAAGTAAAAAAGAAAAAAAGGCTCATCAATAGAACAGGTAAAAAAGAATGATGGTAGTTTAGGGCGCGTACATTTGAAAAGGGTGCCTGGAAAAAAGGGCGCCTGCTATAGACAAAAAAAGCCAGATGCGGATACAAAGGGCGCCTGGTGTAGCCAAAATTCTACATTCGGCTACAAAGGGCACCTGGTGTAGTCGAGATGCCAAATTCATCTACAAAAGGGCGCCTGGTATAGCCAAAATGTCAGCTTTGTCTATAAAAGGTGCCTCTTGTAGTTGAGATTAGAGATGTCGCAAACCTCCGATTTTTGGTTCGCGACCTCCGCGAAAGATTCGGTTCGCGAAAAAGTTTGCGAACCGCAATACACTTCAATGGGGAGGCGAACTTTAAAAATTTCAAAAAATTCTACCGGCTGCAATAATGATAGAAAACATGTTTCAAGGGCTCTAATACCTGGAGGCCCTCCTCCAAGCAAGGTCCTTATGCCATTTCACTCACTTGTCTGCCTACACTAATTAGTTAAGGGACAGCTTCCACCCTCCACCCTTCTACCTATTCCCTCCTCCCTCCTACCGGAGGGAGGAGGGTCTCATCTGCCAGGGAATTATACTATTTCAAAAAACAGTTTACATACCATGGCTGGGAATCAAACTCAGCTCTCATTGTGTGGTGGGCAAGTCACCCTAACCACTGTACCACAACAGTACTAACTGAAGCTGGCCTAGCATTTACTATTTATGCTCAATGCAATAGAAACATTAGGTTGCTTAAAGGGAACCTTAACTGAGAGTGATATGGATGTTTCCTGTAAACAATACCAGTTGCCTGGCAGTCCAGCTGATCTCTGTGACTGCAATAGTGGCTGAATCATACCCTGAAACAAGCATGCTGCTAATCCAGTCTGACTTCAGTCAGAGCACCTGATCTGCATGCTTGTTCAGGGGCTGTGGCTAAAAGTATTAGAGACACAGGATCAGCAGGCGATTCAGGCATCTGGTATTATTTTAAAAGGAAAAATCCATATCCTTCACCGTTTAGGTTCCCTTTAAGGATTTGTAGCATAAAAGCCAACTCACATTGGCTGGGATTTGAACCCAGATCTCACTGTGTGGTGGGCAAGTCACCCTAACCGCTGTACCACAACAGTAGTAACTGAAGCTGGCCTAGCATTTACTATTTATGCTCAATGCAATAGAAACATTAGGTTGCTTAAAGGGAACCTTAACTGAGAGTGATATGGATGTTTCCTGTAAACAATACCAGTTGCCTGGCAGTCCAGCTGATCTCTGTGACTGCAATAGTGGCTGAATCACACCCTGAAACAAGCATGCAGCTAATCCAGTCTGACTTCAGTCAGAGCACCTGATCTGCATGCTTGTTCAGGGGCTGTGGCTAAAAGTATTAGAGACACAGGATCAGCAGGCGATTCAGGCATCTGGTATTATTTTAAAAGGAAAAATCCATATCCTTCACCGTTTAGGTTCCCTTTAAGGATTTGTAGCATAAAAGCCAACTCACATTGGCTGGGATTTGAACCCAGATCTCACTGTGTGGTGGGCAAGTCACCCTAACCGCTGTACCACAACAGTAGTAACTGAAGCTGGCCTAGCATTTACTATTTATGCTCAATGCAATAGAAACATTAGGTTGCTTAAAGGGAACCTTAACTGAGAGTGATATGGATGTTTCCTGTAAACAATACCAGTTGCCTGGCAGTCCAGCTGATCTCTGTGACTGCAATAGTGGCTGAATCACACCCTGAAACAAGCATGCAGCTAATCCAGTCTGACTTCAGTCAGAGCACCTGATCTGCATGCTTGTTCAGGGGCTGTGGCTAAAAGTATTAGAGACACAGGATCAGCAGTCGATTCAGGCAACTGGTATTATTTTAAAAGGAAAAATCCATATCCTTCACCGTTTAGGTTCCCTTTAAGGATTTGTAGCATAAAAGCCAACTTACATTGGCTGGTATTTGAACCCGTATCTCACTATGCAGTAGGCAAACACCCTAACCGCTGTACCACAACAGTACTAGCTGAAGCTGGCCTAGCATTTACCATTTATGCTCAATACAAGAGAAAAAGTAGACAAGACAAATAACATTTATATCACGCTTTTCTCCTGGCGGACTTAAAGCACCAGAGCTGCAGCCACTAGTAAGTAATGTCTGGATGGTGTAATGCTTAAGTGCGCTGCCTCTGACACAGGAGACCAGGGTTTGAATCTCGGCTCTGTCTGTTCAGTAAGCCAGCACCTATTCAGTAGGAGACCTTAGGCAAGTCTTCCTAACACTATTACTGCCCATAGAGCATGCCCTAGTGGCTGCAGCTCTGGTGCTTTGAGTCCGCCGGGAGAAAAGCGTGATATAAATGTTATTTGTCTTGTCTACTTTTTCTCTTGTATTGAGCATAAATGTTAAATGCTAGGCCAGCTTCAGTTGCTACTGTTGTGGTACAGTGATTAGGGTGCTTACCTACCACACAGTGAGACCTGGGTTCAAATACCAGCCAATGTGCGATGGCTTTTATGCTACAAATCCTTAAAGGGAACCTAAACTGAGAAGGATATGGATTTTTCCTTTTAAAATAATACCAGTTGCCTGAATCGCCTGCTGATCCTGTGTCTCTAATACTTTTAGCCACAGCCCCTGAACAAGCATGCAGATCAGGTGCTCTGACTGAAGTCAGACTGGATTAGCTGCATGCTTGTTTCAGGGTGTGATTCAGCCACTATTGCAGTCAAAGAGATCAGCTGGACTGCCAGGCAACTGGTATTGTTTACAGGAAACATCCATATCACTCTCAGTTAAGGTTCCCTTTAAGCAACCTAATGTTTCTATTGCATTGAGCATAAATAGTAAATGCTAGGCCAGCTTCAGTTACTACTGTTGTGGCACAGCGGTTAGGGTGCTTGCCCACCACACAGTGAGACCCAGGTTTGATTCCTAGCTGTGGTATGTAAACTGGTTTTTGAAATAGTATAATTCCCTGGCAGATGAGACCCTCCTCCCTCCGGTAGGAGGGAATAGGTAGAAGGGTGGAGGGTAGCAGCTGTCCCTTAACTAATTAGTGTAGGCAGACAAGTGAGTGAAATGGCATAAGGACCTTGCTTGGAGGAAGGAAAGAAGGAAGGAGGGAGGGCCTCCAGCAGTGAGAGCAGTGTGTTTGGCAATGATGTGCCTGCTGACTGTGATGTAGAGGTCCAAAGTTTTGCTCAATAGAGCATTATGGGGCAAATCGAACTTCCGCAAAAGTTCGCCTGCTGCAGGCGAACGCGAACCCCCGAAGTTCGCCTGGAACCGTTCGCCGGCGAACAGTTCGCTACATCTCTAGTTGAGATGCCAAAATTGGCTACAAAAGGTGCCTGCTGTAGCCGAAAAGCTAGTTTTAGTTTATAAAAGGAGGCTGTTGTTATAGGCAAAATTTGTCGTCCATAAAGGGGTACTCGATATAGCCTAGAAAAGTGATATAACTGAGAAAAGTGATTACTATGACCTAACTTCTCACTACTCTCACACAGAACCCTCCCCTCATGGTGACTAACCCTAAGACACCACAACGTCCCCCGGCCCCCTCCTGTGGTGCCTAACCCGCCCCATGCATCACACATTAATTCACACTTAAAGACAAACCATAACCAAGGATTGAACTTCATCCCAATCAGTAGCGGACACCCCCTTTCCCATGAAAAATATTTTCTTTTTCTCAGACAGATCTTCAGGGGGCTCTGTATGACTTGTATTGTGGTGAAACCCCTCCCACAGTATGATGTCATGGCCTAGCTACTGAAATCACACTGTGGGAGTCTCTTGTTGCATTGTGGGAAATAGCAGCTGTTTTCAACTGCCAAAAAAGCATCATCTCCTTCCACAGAGATCACCTGTCAGCAGGAAAAATGTCACCATATGATACATATCAGAATGTAAATCGGGGAGAGGAAAGATTTTTACAATGGGCAAACATTGACTAAATCATTTATAAATAATTATTGTAAAAATTAAGCACTTTTTTAATTATGTTATTGTCACTGGAGTTCCTCTTTAACTTCTCTAAAGCTATTTTGACTTCAGCACCATCACTTTACTATCAGTACATCTTATTTCCTCTCCCTTGCTAGTAAAACGTAGTCTACAGACAGGATATGGCACTGATCACACATTACCAGCCATGTATTATACCTACAACACTCTGCAGGGAGATATGAGGCTGCTGATCTTGCTCTTCTTTCATTTTCAAGGTAGGGCTCCTCATTACAGGTTGGACACTGCTATACTTAGTGCATTTATTCAGTATAATTTTCAGTACAAGAATAGGCTTCATTTAGTCAGGGGAGGTTTGGGAACATGTGGCTTGAGGTGTGTGTGGCCTGGAATGTGTCTGTGATCTCTTTACACATGAGCAGCTTGCCAGCAAGGGAAGATTGAAGTGTACCCGCTAAATACATCTATAGTTAATTTCTGTTCGAAAATAGCACCATCATTTGGACAATCTGCTCCGCTCCAAAGCTCATAAGTTCGGTTTGTGATGTTCACAGTTGGTTCCATTCCTTGCTTAACTTATTAGTCTTAATTTTATCAACCAAGCAAGGGGCCCATAAAGATTTGTTTGCCTCTGTTCATCTAAAAAACAAGGGCCCATATGCAATTCACTTTTTCTCCTGAGTTTTCTCCTAGGAGATAATTTTTCATCTTCTATTTTGAATAATTAAAAAAGTATCATAAAGTGGGAGAAAAAGTACTGCCAAAATTATTTTGAGTATTTTCTCACTTGCTGGTGGTTTAAAAAAACATATTATTGACAAGTTTGAAAATATCACCTAGGTGAAAAAGTAAATTGCATAAGGGCCCAGATCTCTGCAGCAATGCTCAACTACAGAGATAAGAAATTCTGCACACAAGCACACACAGTGTTACATATCCCCCCCCCCCCTCCCCCCCTTTAGGACAGGGATGTCAAACCAGTCCTCCGAGGGCCGAGGGCCTCGCACATTTTTGACCCAGTTCAAATTAATGTGATGTGGTCCATCAGGTAGAACACATTCCTCTCTTCAGTCCATCCTAAACACTGGCATGGATCCGGCGCGTACGTTAAAAAGGGGCGCTGGGAAAAAAGGGCGCGGGGTTTTAAACGATAAACATGGATAACGTTTAAAAATATAATGTACTATATTTCGTTTAAAAATAATGTTTTATAAAGTTATAAATCATTAAATAATGTGCATGAAATTGGCAATTGTGAAAACATTAATCTTCCGTTTAAAAAGTGAAACGTATAATAACGTTTAAAAAAAAATAGTAAGTAACCCTCCCTGTACCTACCCCTAACCCCTAGACCCCCGTGTTGGTGCCTAAACCTAAGACCCCCCTGGTGGTGCCTAAACCTAAGACTCCCCTGATGGTGCCTAAACCTAAGACTCCCCTGGTGGTGCCTAAACCTAAGACCCCCCTGTTGGTGCCTAAACCTAAGACCCCCCTGTTGGTGCCTAAACCTAAGACCCCCCTGGTGATGCCTAAACCTAAGACCCCCCTGTGATAAGCATTAATAACGTGTGAAAAAAATATTGTGCTGTTTTTCGTTTAAAAATAATGTTTTAAAAAAGATTGTACTGTTTTTCGTTTAAAAATAATGTTTAAAAAATTATAAATCATAAAATAATGTGTAATCATGAGAAGCAGTTATAAAACAGTAAAAGTCTCCGGGCGCCGCTTATAAAACGTTATTTTTCTCCGGCGCCCTTTTTTCCTGTCGGGCGCCCATTAAACGATATTTATTATGGGAGTGAATGGTGGCGCCCGATTTGTCCACTTGCCTCAGGCGCCCGAATTTACTGTTACCGGATCCGGCTCCCCAGGCCTGGAGTTTGACACATGTGCTATGCTCTTAGACAATATGCTGTCAGAGCATTGCCCTGTTCAAAAGCCTATGAATTCTGTTTGTGATGTTCACAGATGGTTCTGGTCATTGCTGAACTTAGTCTTAATTTTATATCCCGAGTTGGCAAAAAATATCTTAAGCTGTCTAACTCTGTACGCACATCGAATTTGATTGCTTTGTTTACATTTGCCAGTAATCTATTGCTCATACATACCCAATCTGTTGGCTTCAAATCAGTTTGGTGCTGTTTATCAATCCCTGTGGAATGGTGGCAGACAAGAGCAATGGAGGGTTGATGGTTGACTTTAAATATGCAAAGGAAAGATTGTTTTTTTTAAACTCTGAAAAATTACTGTTTAAAGGGAAGGTTCAGGGAGGGGATTAAAAAATAAAAATAAATTTCCACTTACCTGGGGCTTCCTCCAGCCTGTGGCAGTCAGGAGGTGCCCTCGCCGCCGCTCCGCAGGCTCCCAGTGCTCTGCGGTGCCCAACCCGACCTGGCCAGGCCGGCTGCCAGGTCGGGCTCTTCTGCGCTCCAATTCCTGGCACTTCTGCGTCCCACGCCGGCGCGCTGACGTCATCGGACGTCCGCCGAGCTGTACTGCGCAGGCGCAGTAGTTCTGCGCATGCGCAGTACAGCCCGGCGGACGTCCGATGACGTATTTCTAAAATTTTCAATTTTCTTTTTTTGCCTTGTTTCCACTATTTCCCTTAAAGGGAAGGTTCAGGAACGAGTAAAAAAAAATAAAAATCCGCATCCACTTACCTGGGGCTTCCTCCAGCCCGTGGCAGGCAGGAGGTGCCCTCGGCGCCGCTCCGCAGGCTCCCGGTGGTCTCTGGTGGTCGACCCGACCTGGCCAGGCCGGCGGCCAGGTCGGGCTTCTTCTGCACTCCAAAATGCACCTCACGGCGGCGCGCTGACGTCATCGGACGTCCTCCGGGCTGTACTGCGCAGGCTCAGAACTACTGTACAGGTGAAACTCAAAAAATTAGACTATCATGCAAAAGTCCATTTTATTTTAGTAATTTAGCATAAAAGGTGAAACTTATATATGAAATAGACTCATTACATGCAAAGCAAGATATTTCAAGCCTTTGCTATAATTTTGATAATTATGGCTACAGCTTATGAGAACCCCCTAAATCTTAGTCCATTAGAATATTGTAAAAATGTTCAATAATCCAGGCTCGTAGTGTCAGACTCTAATTAGCTGATGAATCCAAAACACCTGCAAAGAATTCCTATTTCAAATACTAGTTTCACCTTTTAAATTGAATTACTGAAATAAATGGATTTTTGCAGGATATTATGTTATTGTTCGAGTTTCACCTGTATGAGGGCTCTGGTATATACTGCTAAATATGGCATGAAATTAGGCAACATTGCAAAATGACGGTCCCCGATTACGGTTACAAATGTAATGAATGACCATTTTTTCTTCAATTTTGAATTATGATTTCACATCACAATTGCAAATTACAATGCAAAATTATAATTATGTAAAATGTGTGCTCCTCACTATTTATTGGATTTATATAGCAACGACATATTACGTAGCACTGGGCTAGACAGATTCTGTTTATATATGCCAACTTGAGTAGGCCCTATTAATATTTATTTATTTATTTAAATCATTTGGATTGAATTAAAAAATCAAAAATGACATACTGTGTGGTACACTTTGCAAATTAATGTATGTATAAAATAGCATTTTAAAGTGCATAATATAACATGCGTTAACATAAACTATAGCAACATAGTGGCTTGGCTACAATAAAGACTCCCTGCATATCATCTCAGAACGTTTCTAAGCAGGTCTAAAAAATGTGAAGTGTGGAGAGCACAATTCCAATGGTAACAGTTGAATAAAAAATAAAAATAAAATATTTACTTTTTTGCGAGCTAAGGGAGATATTGTAGTTTTTTTTTATAAAATACCCTCCCCCCATATACAGCATTGGTCAAGTAGGGATCTGGTGCCCACCACTTGGAATGTACCTACCTGTTTCCACATTTTTTATTGCCTGCTAAGAGGTTTCATGCATTTTTGAGGCACATGATTTTAACCCGTTTATTATTTTTTTTGCTAAATGACAATCACCCTGTTAAAGTTCGCGACAATATAGTCAGATGTTTGTAAATGTGTACCTTTCTGTATTCCTGAGGTGAAACTAAGGGGAACAAAATACAAATATAAATACTCCGGGGAGCAAATACTATATCAGACAGGGGCTGAAATGCTGACACTTTGAATATATGTTGGGTGGGGGGTTTATTTGTTTTTCTTACATTCGCACTGTATAGATGATTCACTCCTGACGAAGGTCATACCACTGAAACATGTTGAGTATATTTAGTTAGTGCACCAGGTGTTTATGTACCCCCATACTGTCTGCTTATGTGTGTGTGTTTCAATAGGGACTGCACAGCAGCATAGGTGCAACTTAAACCCAGACCAAATCCTTGTAGGACAGGGAGCTCTTGATATTTGTAGTCTCCTTGTATCAATGGCCTTTGGTTCTCTTGCCTTAAGCTATGCATCCTCCCTATTCTAACATTATTTCATGACACATACTAGTTTGTGCCATAACCTTGACACAACTATGTTTGAACCTATCTATGCTGCATATATTGTTGTTCACCCTTTTACATTTGTATTTGCGCTGATTCCTTTTGTACATTCATCACCTCCCTTAGTCGAGGCTTGCTACACACTGTTTTGAACTTTTATTTTTATTTATTTATTTATTGTAATGCAATCCATCAAATTTCATACACACATAAAAAAATCCATGCTGCCAAAATATTCAGTGCAACCATTGGATGGATACCTGGGTGGATCTCAGAACCGCAACAGAAGAGCTAAAATCTCACTTGTGTTATCTTTCCTGGTGCCTATAACATCCAAACATTTGTATAGCGCTTTTCTCCTGTCGGACTGAAAGTGCTCAAGAGCTTCAGCCACTAAGGGCACACTCAAGGGGCCACCCAGCAGTGTTAGGGAGACTTGCCTAAGGACTCCTTACTGAATAGGTACTGACCCTAGATCCTAGGCCCTTGATCCAAACTCAGTGATTTTAATTTTTCCAAGAAAACATTAGTATCCCTCAAAAAGGAATCTAATTGTACTACAATAGGTTGCAGGATTCTGTCTATGAAGATTGCCAGAGGGACGAAAATAGAATCCACCCCGGACACAATAGGCCTGCCCGGGGGTTCTTGTAGATTTTTGTGGACTTTCGGCAGAGTATAGAGTATGGGGGTTATTGGGCTCTGTTTGATCAAAAATGTCCGACTTTGTTCATCAATAACACCCCTAGAATAACCCCAACTCACCACCTTCTCTATCTTCCTCTTGATACTCATTACAGGATCTCCCTCCAATTTCTCATATACATGTTCCTGCTGTAGCTGTTTGATGATTTCCATCTCATAGTAAGAGGTGTTCATTACCACCACAGCTCCTCCCTTATCCGCTGGGCGGATTGTGATATCCCTATTGTTCTCTAGAGTAGCTAAAGCTAATCGTTCTTCCTTTGAAAGATTCAATCTTGGATTATTTTCTCTGGTTCGAAACGATTTTTCCAATAAGGCCAAATCCTGATTGACATTCTCCATATATCGGTCCACAATTTGATTGCTCGGGGGATTAAAGGAGCTTTGTATCCCTGGCCATGTGCGCTCCATAGATTGGGTAGAGGGAAGCAGGGAACTCCCTCTGCATTACGTCACAGCAACCCTGGGCCGCGCGGCGAACGCGGAAGTTGAGATACGATGGTGAGTGCTGGCTGCATGCTACTAATGTTGTGGAACAATGGCATTGAATATTATATGTTTTATTGCACTGTCGATGACTGATGTCGCCTGTCCCTGATTATGAGGGATTGAAGCGGCTTAAGGAGATGTTTTCAGTGCACTACTTTTTAGCTTTGGGATTTCACCTGTTACACATGTTTCAGGATAGGTGTATCCCTACTCTATGTTCCCATTGGTCCAATTGCAATTGCATGCAGTTCCCCATCAGGTCCTCCAAGGTGCCATCTCCTGATTGGTTAGGAAGTAGTATATTAGATGGTGTTTGTGTTTCATATGGTTAATGTGGGACTATCCAGCCTGAGGAAAGGCGGAAGTCTGAAACAGCGGGCTGTCGCTGGTTAATGGCCCCACAACTCTTCACCATTTTTAATGGAACTTTTTAAAATCTTGAATTAAAGAGCTATGTTTTAAGTAAAAGAGCAAGCATTCTTCTGGAGGTGCTGACCACTATTGTTGGGATACTTCTCATAATATACTTCTCATAAAATACTTCACATAATATTTTTCACATAATATTCTTCACATAATATACTTCACAAATAGCCTCCATTTATTCAGAAGAATAAGCCAATTCATTTTTGAGGTACATTTTTACAATATTGCATGCAGGGCCGGATTTGTACTTCCAAGTGCCCTAGGCCAGCTGTCACCAACCGCCACCCCTCCCCCCCCCCATCAAATTCTGTCCAACCCTCTGAGTAGCAATAACTGGTTTGAATGGGCTCCCCTCCATTTTGCTGCTCTGCCCCTCATTTGGCAAAGAAGCAGAGCATGCCCAAAGCATTCCCGGCCTCGGCTGCTGTGCACATCTGAGTGCGAGATTGCAAGGAGCACGAGTAGCCAGAGCATGTGCTGCTTCTTTGTCCTCTGTGCGACTGGCTACAGTCAGAGCCACAATCAGGTGACAGGGTAGCGCTATTGAAAGAAGCTCCTCCTAAACAGAGAACATGTGAGTAGAAGATCTAAAACTACTCATGCTGACATAGATGTGTTTTAAACAGTGACAATATAGTACTTAGGGCAAGGCAAGGAAGGACAGATGAGTCAGTAGGAAGTTTTGAAGTTATTAAAACAGAATGATAACATTTATTAGCTAACTGTAAATAAAAACCTTTGGCCTTTGGCTTCTTCAGACTTTGTATAGGTTTGTAGACTTTATACTAACAAGATGTTAGAGCACACAACTATATATACATTCAGCATCAGAAGGAGATACATAGTTTGTTTTGCAAATATAAATAAATGTAATATAATTGCCATCCTGTTCCACTGATAGCTAGCTAGCAAAGTACAATGCTCTTCTAAAATGAGTCATGAAAGAGTTAAACTGTAGCACACAGAATGCTGTGGTCATTATCTAGGAAAAAACAAACAAACCATAAATTTAACAGGTCACAGGTCTTTAAGAGCTGACCAGACCAGTAATAAATCTGACTGCGCAGAGGGAGAAGATTCCTGTTTGTGATTCTGAATTTGTGCACGAAAAAAAACTTACAGAACTCAAGAGTTCTGCTACTAAACCCAGGCTGGCACTTCTCACAGCAGCTTGTATGTCCCCACCATCATACATACGACATAATCATCAGGTGATAACACATACTGACTGTCCTCAAACACACTCTACACAAGTGAGAGAGATGCAGGGATCTCTGGAATTCAGGCAGACCAGAGCAAAGCAGGGGAGATGATTTACTTTGACATGTAACCTCTTATCTCTCAAAGTCCAGCGCCCTGCTGATTTTTATCGCCCTAGACCATGACCTTTGCGGCCTTCCCAGAAATCCGGCCCTGAGTGCATGCTGTAGCTGAGAAACAACTGAAAAAATGATATCTGCAGAAAAAAATTCATTTTGTGTGTTTGTCCATCAAAAAAAATCCATGCAGCCAAAATATGTAATACACCCATGGATGGATGCCTTCTGGGGTCTAATGTACCTCAATATCATTTTGTGTCATTTTGATGGGATTTCTACTGTTATCAATTCAGCAAGACACCTACATAGCACTAAAAACGACACTGTCACTTTTGTTCTCTGAAATGGCAAATGATAATAATCCTAACATTTGTATAGAGCTTTTCTCCTGTTGGACTCAAAGCGCTCAAGAGCTGCAGCCACTAAGGGCACTCTCAAAGGGCCACTCTGCAGTGTTAGGGAGATTTGCCTTGAACTCCTTACTGAATAGGTACTGACCTTAGCACAGGATTTGAACCCTAGTCTCGCATGTCAACGGCAGTGGTGCCCTTAACCGGTACACTATCCAGATTAGAGATGTCGCGAACCTCCGATTTTCAGTTCGCGAACCGGGTTCGCGAACTTCCGCGGAAGGTTCGGTTCGCGGAAAAATTCGCGAACCGCAATAGACTTCAATGGGGAGGCGAACTTTGAAAAATAGAAAAAATTATGCTGGCCACAAAAGTGATGGAAAAGATGTTTCAAGGGGTCTAACACCTGGAGGGGGGCATGGCGGAGTGGGATACATGCCAAAAGTCCCGGTGAAAAATCTGGATGTGACGCAAAGCAGCGTTTTAAGGGCAGAAATCACATTGAATGCTAAATTGCAGGCCTAACGTGCTTTCAAACATCTTGCATGTGTATACATCAAACAGGGAGTGTAATTAGAGTACTGCTTCACACCGACACACCAAACTCACTGTGTAACGCACCGCAAACAGCTGTTTGTGTAGTGACGGCCATGCTGGACTACTGCGCAACATGGCGTGATTGCTCTTCCTCACTCAGTGATGTCAGGTAATGTGTGACTTCCTTCTCAACTTTCCATGGCATTGTTAAAAAGCTTACGTTTTGTTTTTAATTTACATTTTCTACTTGCTGTGTACTTGTTCAGTACCGCTACAATGAGAATCCTGTGGAGGCGGGCAAGTCTGCCATTGTGACCCCGGGTAATGGCCGGGGAATGAGAGGTTTGAATCCGGTGTGGAGCCTGAGCAACGGCTACCACTACACATCCAAGGAGGGCAGCGGGCAGGCATGCACGCCCGCCCGCCCCGAGGTAATGACCAAAAATAACAATACAGGAGGAGGACTTTCGAGGCCCTGCTGTGTATTTGAAATGAATGTACTTTAAATCCTTTAACGAGAACCAGTTATGGCGGGCAAAGATGACACCACATTCCTTTCACGAGAATCATATGGAGGCGGGCAAGTCTGTCATTTGTGACCCCGGGTAATGGCCGGGGAATGAGGGATGGAATCCGGTGTGGAGCCTGAGAAACGGCTACCACTACACATCCAAGGAGGGCAGCAGGTAGGCATGCACGCCCGCCCCGAGGTAGTGACCAAAAATAACAATACAGGAGGCGGACTTTCGAGGCCCTGCTGTGTATTTGAAATGAATGTACTTTAAATCCTTTAACGAGAACCAGTTATGGCGGGCAAAGATGACACCACATTCCTTTCACGAGAATCATATGGAGGCGGGCAAGTCTGTCATTTGTGACCCCGGGTAATGGCTGGGGAATGAGGGATGGAATCCGGTGTGGAGCCTGAGAAACGGCTACCACTACACATCCAAGGAGGGCAGCAGGTAGGCATGCACGCCCGCCCCGAGGTAGTGACCAAAAATAACAATACAGGAGGCGGACTTTCGAGGCCCTGCTGTGTATTTGAAATGAATTAACTTTAAATCCTTTAACGGGAATCCGTTATGGAGGGCAAGTCTGCCATTGTCACCGCGGGGAATGAAGGTTGGATTGCGGCCCGAAGTGGGAGCCTGCTGAGACCCATGCTGTAGCTGCCCTGACCGTGCTTTGCAGACCAGGCATCTGTGGTCAGATGGACCCTTGAGCCAGCGGAAGACAAACCAAGTCGAAAGCATTTGCCAAGAATGTTTTACGGAGGGCAAGTTTTTTTGCCCTTTTTTTAAATTTTTTGAAAATGATAGATGGTTGTATTTTTAAATTGTTTGAAAGTTTAGATGGTTGTATTTTTAAATTGTTTGAAAGTTTAGATGGTTGTATTTTTAAATTGTTTGAAAGTTTAGATGGTTGTATTTTTAAATTGTTTAAAAGTGTATCCATTCTTCCTCCCCCCAGCCACGAACAATACCATGGGAACGTGGAGCAGCAGAAGCCCCCTGTGATGGCTGCCACGGTTGTTCTCCGCTGCATGTCTTTTGAGGGGTGCTTCTTTTCCTCAGGTGTTCTTGCCATAGCTGTTTGTGCCTTCTCTCCAGGTGCCTTCGTAAAGCACTTGTCCCTACGTGACAGTTGGCCTTTCCACGGCTCAATTTTTGCTGGCAGAGACAACAGATGGCTTTGCTCCGATCTGAGACACACACGTGAAAAAATTTCCAAACCGCTGAGCCCCCCTGGGCTGATGGCGCTACGGTGGCATCAGCAGCTGACGTTGAAGGGCATGTTGGCTGTCTGGCCATAGCTGGCGATACATGGCGCCGGACACTGCCCCCAGCTGATTCTGAGGATGAGCTCCCTCTTGTATTGCGTTCCGGAGTTGGAGCCTGATCAACGTCTACCACCACACATCCAGGCAAGGAGGGAAGCAGGCAGGCATGCACGCCCGCCCCGAGGTAGTGACCAAAAATAACAATACAGGACTCAGGAGGACCTTTTGCGGCCCTAATTGAAATGAACCAACTTTAAATCCTTTAACGGGAATCCGTTATGGAGGGCAAGTCTGCCATTGTCACCGCGGGGAATGAAGGTTGGATTCCGGCCCGAAGTGGGAGCCTGCTGAGACCCATGCTGTAGCTGCCCTGACCGTGCTTTGCCGACCAGGCATCTGTGGTCAGATGGACCCTTGAGCCAGCGGAAGACAAACCAAGTCGAAAGCATTTGCCAAGAATGTTTTACGGAGGGCAAGTTTTTTTGCCCTTTTTTTAAATTTTTTGAAAATGATAGATGGTTGTATTTTTAAATTGTTTGAAAGTTTAGATGGTTGTATTTTTAAATTGTTTGAAAGTTTAGATGGTTGTATTTTTAAATTGTTTGAAAGTGTATCCATTCAAGTGCAAGTTATGCACTGACTGCCAGCTATAACGTGCAGTCACAGATGCAGTGAAAGGTATGCAGTGACTGCAAACAGCCGTTTGTGTAGTGACGGCCGTGCTGGACTGGTGCGCACCGTGACGAGAGTGCAGGTGATGGTGGCTTTTCAGCCCATATGCTTGCCCGGCTGATGTAGCTGAATGACAGAACAGTGACTTTCCAGCTGATCAAATTTGGTCTGACCACAATGAAGCAACGACCTTAATATCTTTTGTGTGCCACCCCCACCCGAGACACTCAAATAGCCGGCGGTCATTGCTTCATTGTGATGCGCAAGCCCCTTCACCGCGGCAAGGTAATGATCACGAAGGGGGATGGGCACATGTACACGCACCAGAAAAATTAGTGTAGCGGCCGCTGCTAGCAGCGGCCTTAAAAATTCAGGAATCCGCCTAGAGTCCTGGACCCTGTTGGTAGTGGCGGAGAAGGCAGTCAAGCGGCCTGCAGGCAGAGATGCTGTGTGTGGGGAGTGGACTGACTTAGTCTTTGGTCGTGCAGTAGCCCTCCGTGATCCATTCCTCATTCATTTTGATAAAGGTCAGGTACTGAACACTGTCGTGACTTAGGCGACTTCTCTTCTCAGTAACTATGCCTCCAGCTGCACTGAAGGTCCTTTCTGACAGGACGCTTGCAGCAGGGCAAGAGAGAAGTTGTATGGCAAATTGGGACAGCTCTGGCCACAGGTCAAGTCTGCGCAACCAGTAGTCCAAGGGTTCACATTCGCTTTTCGCAGAGTCTACATCCACACTCAAGGCCAGGTAGTCGGCTACCTGCCAGTCCAGGCGTTGGTGGAGGGTGGATCCGGAAGGACTATGGCGAGGAGTTGGACTAAAGAACGTCCGCATGTCCGACATCACCCTGAGATCGCTGGAGCGTCCAGTTCTTGCCTGCGTGGACTTGGGAGGAGGAGGGTTACTGCCAGTGGTACCTTGATTGCGTTGTGCAGCCACATCACCCTTAAACGCATTGTAAAGCATCATCGACAGCTTGTTCTGCAAGTGCTGCATCCTTTCCGCCTTTTGTTGAGTTGGTAAGAGGTCCGCCACTTTGTGCCTGTACCGAGGGTCTAGTAGCGTGGGCCACCCAGTACAGGTCATTCGTCTTGAGTTTTTGATACGGGGGTCCCTCAACAGGCTGGACAACATGAAAGAGGACATCTGCACAAAGCTGGATGCAGAGGTACTCTCCATCTCCTCTTGCTCTTCCTCAGTGACGGGACGCAACTCCTCTTCCTCCCCCAGCCACGAACAATACCACGGGAACGTGGAGCAGCAGAAGCCCCTTGTGATGGCTGCCGCGGTTGTTCTCCTTCCGCCGCCTCTTCCTCCTCCACAGAAACACCTTCCTCATCATCACCATCATCAGAGTCTGACTCCTCTCCTTCCCCACACGACTCCTCTTCTTCCTCCTCCTCCCCCCTCTGTGCTGCCGCCGGTGTTGTGGAAACATCGGGTTCGTGTGTAAATGGCTCCAATGAATCCTGCTGCCCTAACTCTTCTTGTTCACGCTCCTCCACAGCTGTATCCACCACTCTACGCACGGCACGCTCCAGGAAGTAGGCGTAGGGGATCAAGTCGCTGATGGTGCCCTCATCGCGACTGACCAGTTTGGTCACCTCCTCAAAGGGCTCCATGACCCTGCATGCATTTCGCATCAGTGTCCAGTTGTTGGGCCACAACATCCCCATCCTCCCAGATTGTGTCCTTGTACTGTAATGATACAGGTAGTGGGTGACGGCTTTCTCCTGGTCTAGCAGGCGAGAGAACATCAGCAGGGTGGAATTCCAGCGAGTCGGGCTATCGCAAATCAGGCGTCTCACCGGCAAGTTGTTTCTACGCTGAATCTCTGCAAAGCGTGCCATGGCCTTGTAAGAGCGCCTGAAATGCCCACACAACTTCCTGGCCTGCTTCAGGACGTCCTCTAAGCCTGGGTACTTGGACACAAATCTTTGCACGACCAGCTTAAGCACATGTGCCATGCAGGGTATGTGTGTCAGCGTTCCCAAATTCAACGCAGCAATGAGATTGCTGCCGTTGTCACACACCACGTTGCCGATCTCAAGCTTGTGCGGGGTCAGCCATTGCTCCACCTGTTTGTTAAGAGCAGCCAGGAGAGCTGCTCCAGTGTGACTCTCCGCTTTCAGGCAAGACATGTCTAACACTGCATGACACCGTCGCACCTGGCATGCAGCATAGGCCCTGGGGTGCTGGGGCTGTGTAGCTGGGGAGGAGATGGCGGCACCAGCCAAGGAGGAGGAGGAGGAGGATGACGACAGCGAAGCGGTGATAGCAGGTGGAGAGGAGGTGGCTGGAGGCCTACCTGCAAGTCGTGGAGGTGTGACAAGTCGGTCCTCTGCGCAGCCACGTACTCCCTGCTTGCTGCCATCGGTCACCAGGTTGACCCAATGGGCTGTGTATGTAATGTAGTGGCCCTGCCCGTGCTTGGCAGACCAGGCATCCGTGGTCAGGTGGACCCTTGACCCAACGCTGTGTGCCAGAGATGACACCACTTGCCTCTCAACTGCATGGTACAGTTTGGGTATGGCCTTTTGAGAAAAATAATTGCGGCCTGGTATCTTCCACTGCGGTGTACCAATGGCCACAAACTTACGGAAAGCCTCCGACTCCACCAGCTTGTATGGTAATAGCTGGCGAGCTAATAGTTCCGCCACGCCAGCTGTCAGACGCCGGGCAAGAGGGTGACTGGCAGACATTTGCTTCTTCCGCTCAAATACTTCCTTCACGGACAGCTGGGTACTGCTGTGGGCAGAGGAGAAGGAACCGCTCAAGGGAAGAGGCGGTGTGGAGGAGGGTGGCTGTGAAGGTGCAAGGGAGAAAGTGGATGAAGACGATGCACCTGAAGGAGGAAGAGGAGAAGGAGTTTGGCTTGTCTTTTGAGGAGTGCTGCTTTTACTCAGGTGTTCTTGCCATAGCTGTTTGTGCCTTCTCTCCAGGTGCCTTCGTAAGGCACTTGTCCCTACGTGAGAGTTGGCCTTTCCACGGCTCAATTTTTGCTGGCAGAGACAACAGATGGCTTTGCTCCGATCTGAGACACACACGTGAAAAAGTGTCCAAACCGCTGAGCCCCCCTGGGGTGATGGCACTACGGTGGCATCAGCAGCAGCTGACGTTGAAGGGCATGTGTGCTCCCTGGCCATAGCTGGCGATACATGGCACCGGACACTGCCCCCAGCTGTTTCTGAGGACGAGCTCCCTCTGCTTCTATCATGGAGTCGTCTCCTCCTACTCCTCTCTGACTCCTCCTCTGAACTGTCCCCCTGGTCATCTCCTCTACCGGGAACATATGTGGTATCCGTATAATCGTCATCATAATCCTCCTGGCCAGCTGCGCTTTCCTCAGACACCTCCTCAAGTGCAC